>NW_024082091.1:119023-137143 GCF_003009895.1 Hyaena hyaena | reverse complement strand
TTAGCCAGGCCCCGCCCCACGGAGTTAGCCAGGCCCCGCCCCACGGAGTTAGCCAGGCCCCGCCCCACGGAGTTAGCCAGGCCCCGCCCCACGGAGTTAGCCAGCCTAGATTGGCGTCAAGGTCGAGAAAACTTGAGATAAACCACCATTGGCTCTTGGCTGGATAACAGCAATAGGGCCCTAACTGGTCCCCTGGGGTTTGCCCTCCCTCCCTACAGTCCATTCTCCACACGGCAGCCAGACGTGGGTGATACAGACCATGCCACTCCTCTCAAGACCTTCCAGTGCTTCTCATCTCCAGGCTTCACGTGTCTGACCAAACCGCAGTCTGCTCCCCTTCCACTCCCATCCAGCCTGGCTGGCCTCACTGCAAGAACATGCCCACCTCAGGACCTTTGCACTTGCTTCCTCTGCCCAGGATGCTCTTCTCCCACCCAAGGCTTATCACCACATTTCATCCCAGTCTCTGCTCAAGTGTCTTCTCTTCAGGGAGGAGGAGCAAAATCCCTGAATCACACCTAAGTGCCTGTGCAACTCACAGGGGTATTTTAGGCAGAAGGGTAAAAATATCTAACTAATGTTTTTCATGTTTATTTTCTTATTTTGAGAGAGAGAGATAGCGAGCAGAGGAGGGTCAGAGAGAGAGGGACACAGAGAATCCCAAGCAGCCTCCACGCTATCAGCGTGAGATCATGACCTGAGCCAAAATCAAGAGTAGGGCGCTTGACCGACTGAACCACCCAGGTGCCCCTCTAACTATCAGTTTTTAAAAAGATGACTGGAATTCTATAGGGCAAAAAGCAAGAGTGGAAGCAGGAAGACCAGTTAGGAGTGGGGGGCATAGGGAGCAGCTTGGACTGGGATGGTGGGGCTGGGGGTCATCGGAAGCAGTGGGATTCTGGACATCTAAAGATGACTTAAAAAATGACTTTAAAAAATAGGGGCGCCTGGGTGGCTTAGTCGGTTAAGCGTCCGACTTTCGCTCAGGTCATGATCTCGTGGTTTGTGGGTTCGGGCCCCGCGTCGGGCTCTGTGCTGACTGCCAGCTCAGAGCCTGGAGCCTGTTTCAGTCTGTGACTCCCTCTCTCTCTGACCCTCCCCTGCTCATGCTGTCTCTCTCTCTCTCTCCTAGAAATAAATAAAAACATTTAAAAAAATTAAAAATAAATAAACAAACAAACAAACAGGGGGGCACCTGAGTGGCTCTGTCGGTTAAACCTCTGACTTCAGCACAGGTCACGATCTCACAGTTCATGAGTTCGAGCCCTACGTTGGGCTCTCTGCTGACAGGTCAGAGCCTGGAGCCTGCTTCAGGTTGTGTGTGTGTCTCTCTCTCTCTCTGCTCCTCCCCCACTGTGCTCTTTCTCTCTCAAAAATAAATACATAAACACTAAAAAAATAGATAAACAGAATTTTCTGATGGAGCAAAAGGCTTTCTCAATTCTCCTTCAGCAAACAATAGAAGAGATGGCTCTGGAGGACTTTCCTCTGCCCTCTTAGGGCCCCCATTCCCTCCAAGTAAACCACCCTGGAGGTGTGCAAAGTCCGTGTGTCCGTGCACACTCACCTTCCCGACCAGTCCCCTCGGCTCGCCGCACTGAGACACAGACCTACACGCTGATGGATAAAAACTCAATTAACCAATAATCAAAAGATAGGGGTGAGAACAGGGACGCACGGGAGAGCCACACAGCTGGGATGTGACATCATGCCACAGGCTGTCTTCTGAGCAGGAAGCATGAAAATGCTCAGAAGCTGGAGATGGGGGAGTGCGGGAGGGGGGGCGGGGGGGGGGGCAAAGCCACGTCGCTGGAGGCCTGGGCACAGCACGCAGACCTTAAGAAGGTCACAGGCAAGCCTCTGCATCCTCCTTCTGCTCGATCTGAGATCAAACCAGGCAGCCCTCGGCTCTGGCTTTGATTAGCTGTGTGTGGCTCGGCTGGCTGCGACTCGTGCGACAGACATGAATGGAAAATGAGGCTCGTAATTACTTTCCAAAGACACATGGCCTGGCTTTCACCCAGGACGAATTTCAGGCCCCTGGAAACAGCACTGGCCACAAGCGTGTCCAGCCCGGGCAGCGTCACAGGGCCTGCGCTGAGGAGGCTTCCCGCTGGTTTATGCTCTGTTGTCGTGAAATTCCTAATAATGTTTTTAACAAGAGGCCCCGCGCTTTTATTTTGTGCTGGGAAACGGTCTTCCTCATTTTCTAGTTGCTCAAAGCCTTCTCTTAAACGTTTTGGAGGGAAGGATGACATGGGGCTGGGGGCATTTCTGGCCCTGTGATGGGGAGAGGTATGGGCCCTCACAGCACTTCCTGGGTGGGTAAGAATGGGAGCCTTGGGGACATGAGCGGGGCCTGAGGGACGAGCCAACCAAAGGAGGCAGGCATCACTTTACCCAAGTATAGACAATCTGGGGCACAGAACACAAATTGTCCCAGCCCCAAACCTATCAACAGAGCAGCCAGAACTCAGTGACACCTTGATCAAACCTATCCTGAAGCAGGAAGGACAGGGCCAAGAAATGAGAGAGGAAGAAACTAACCAGGAGCCTCCTGGCCACACTCCAGTGATGTCCCATCATTAAACTCATGCTGACTTGACTCTCCAGGTATGAGCTAAGCAGTGGTGGGATCTGTGTTGTTTAACCAGCTCAATGGCACTTTTGAAGCTCAATGAGCACAACCTTTTCTGAGTGGGACCCTCCAGTGACACACCCAGACACTTGGAAATTTCTCTTGGTAAGGGAGCTTCCTTTAATCCGGAACCTGTGTTTCTCACTACCTGAGAAGGGGCAAACTGGTGGTAAGTCCAACTACATGATGTTTGGGGCTCAATGCAAAATGCAGAGTCCTGCATCCAAAAACTCTGAAGTATTTCAAATCAGCGACTGCAGAGCTTTAAACCAAGCGTGGGCCCTTCCAAGCGTGCGGCTCTGTGCAAACTGTGAGGACTTGCATGCCCACCGGCTGGCCCTGGAGAGCAAGGGTGGCATTTATTCTTGTCTGGAGGTGATTCAGGGTCAAAATTAATGGCAAGGAAATGTGCTGCTGCTCAGAGTATTGTCAGAGGCCCAGGCAAGGTGTGGCTCTGCATTAAAGGGACAGATGTGGCTCTGCATTAAAGGGACAGATGTCTTGTGGTTCCCACCTCAGCTCTGAGCACCTCAGGAGAGGGCACGGTCACCTTGACAAGTACGATTCCCCCTGGAGACCACTCCGTGGGGCTCAAGAACAACTGGCGGCATGATATATTCTGGTCCATTTGTTTAAAAAAGTCAGTCTCTATGCCTGCAGCTCTGTGGGGTCGGGTAGAACGTAAGAGACCATCAGTGAGGCCTGGGGGAAAGACCATGGAGGCCAGGAATGGTGGAAATCTGCTCCTGAGAAGTGTGTGAAGAAGTTTGGGCAGCGTGCCTCAGTTTCCCCACCCGTGAAACGTGCCTGATAACAGTACCTACCCCCAATACTGCTGCAAGGTGTTAATGAGCTGCCAAATGGACCAGAAAGACTGGTGGTTTACGAAGCAAATAGATGTCCCTGCTTTTGCTGCGTCCACTCTTCCCCGGAGGGAGACAGAGCAGAAGCTGCTCAAGAAAAAATCCAAGACGATAAACACGCCTCAGTGTGTAGCTTCGCATGAGTGCGATTCCCATCAGCTGCGTAAGGACATATCCTTCAAGGCTCGGAATTTCCGACAGTGCTTTGTGTGGAATAGTCCTTGGGGGCAGTTGTCTGGATTCCTGAGAAGTCAGTGTTAAAAATACCTTCTAGGTCACCTACCCGGAGCCCTGGATCACAGACGAGGCTCAGAAGGTGCAAACATCCTGGCCAATGTGACACAGCCAGTTGCTGACAGAGCCAGGACTTGACCCTGGCCTTGGGACTGCAGGGCCTCTGTTTGTTCACCGTCTTCACCGGCAGCTCAGACCCAGGAGAGCAGCGTGGGGCAGGCAGTGGGCCAGAGGCACCATCTGGCTTCCCAGGACGGGCACTGGGGCTGGGGCTTCTGAGCTCAGGGCCCTCTGTGACCTTGGCACCGAGGAGTGGGGGCAGACAGGAAGGCGCCGACCTGTACTTGCTTTGGACAGTTCACGGGGGAGGAGCCAAGGCACGTGGTGGCCCACGCGGGGGTCCTGTTCTGCCGTACGCATCGCAGCCATCCTGTGGAGCCCCAGCTGGTGGCTCTGTCCAGGCCCTACCAGAGTTCCGGCATCTTATCATTAAGCCACCATGTCATTCACACTTGGCCACATGCTCACAGCTCTCTAAGGACACCTGTTTTTTGTTTATTCCTTCAACAAAACCTGGATTCTAGACCAAGATATTAAGTCCGGGGGATGTGACAAGAAATAGGACAAACCGGCTTGATCCTGAAAACTTTTCTGGCCTAATGTGGCACTCTGGGCATGGTGGGGACAGGGAGAGAATGTGGGGACGGGGAGGCAAGGAGGAGCTATCTGCCCTGGTGGAGAGGAGTGTATTATACCTGAATTGGAGTCTGTTCTGTTCCTAGTCTGGAACTTCCTGGAAGTAGTGCACCCCCTTACTGCCCATGCCCGAGGCGGCCTGCTCCCACCACTACTCGCTGACTATCTCCTTGCACGTGGAACTCCAGGAAGTACATATGCTGTTACCTGGTATTTTTCCAACATGGGGGACATAGTCCTGCCTCAGGGCCTTTGCACTTACTGTGCTCGCTGAGCTCTCTTTCATCATGAAGAAGCTTGGTTCATGCTGCCACTTTCTTCAGGTCTGTGCCTGGCTGTCACTTTCTTGACTACCTTATAAAAAAGGACTCCACTCTCAAGGCGACCTTTTATTCTATTTTACTTCCTACCCCCGCCCCACACCTCCCCCACAGCCACAGCCCCTGCCTGGTAGACTGGGTATCATTCCTTGTCTGTCTTCCTCAACCCGGCCCACTAGGGTAAGGCTTTGCCGATCATGTTCACTGCCCTTTCTCTAGTGACTGTCCCTTAAATGAAACTCAACAAATATTGAATGAATGGATGGATATGAGGGTTCTTGGGTGCAAATCCTGCTCTTGTCCTGTGCCAGCTGTGTGACCTTGAGTGAGTTACTGCCCCTCTCTGAGCCTCCGTTTCTTTTTCTGGAAACAGGAACAAGGCCAACCATGAAGTGGCTGAGCCAGTTAACCCAGACAGCGGGTGAGAACTCCTGCCCCCCACAGGGGAGAGGGTGAGCCTCACGCCCTCCATGGCCTCTCCCCCACAGCATCTGATTTCATGCAGGGGAGGGAGGTGGTGGGATCTTCTGAGCCTGTCCAGGCAGGAGCGGGGTTCCCTTCTACTCACTGCACCCCAGCCTGGCCTCAGCGAGCGCCAGGCCACCCAGCAGAGCAGGAGAAACAGGGTGGGAACAGGCTGGGTTTACACCCGCCTTCCCAGTAAAGTGTTCGAAGCCTGTGCACACCTATAACCCCACTTCCCTCACGAGGACCCAGCGACAATCCCAACAGACAAAGACGCGTGAGCCTCTCCCCTGGTGTGAGAAGGTGGGGGGCAGTGCTTGCCCCAAGTGACCCCAAAGGAAGAGACGCACGGGTTTTCATGCACAGCCACTGCCCGGGGGCCCCCAGGCTCAGTGGGGGGGGGGGGGGGGGGGGGTGACGCCTACAGTTCTGGGCAGCCGGACTCAGGGACGGGAAACCAGAGATCATCCCGCCATCCCCCTTCCCTGCACCTCCCCCCCCCGCCCCACCACCCCACTCGCCGCTGGAGCCACACACATCTTAACTCCAATTCCCACTTACACCACAGATGCCACCTGGCCTGGGGACCCCTATCTATACTTTACACGTTATTGTAGAGCCGTGGTCCGCCGCTGCTGTAAAGGACTCTCGGCAGGTCGTCTGGAATTTCTAAATCAGCACCGCAGAGAGCCTGGTTGATAAAGAAACAAGACAGCGTGCCCTTCCGGAGTGATGACGGCTCAACTCAAGCAGGTGATCCTGGGGGCCTGGCCTCTGAGATCAGTCCCTCCCAAACGTCAGCCCAAGGAGGGACTTTGCTTCCCTACTATGACAGCAACGGCGAGGGTCACACCTCGTGGCTACATGGGACCTCTCTGCAGCCTTTAGCCTGGATGCTGAAACCTCACCAGCTTTCTTAATGACATTCTGGTTCCCAGTACCATTCCTGCAATTATGGGGCAGAGAGGGAGAGGGGCAGATGGTCGGGTATTAGATCAGCGATCATCAAATCGAAGTACTCAGACCCCTGGGGATGCATGACGACTTTCTAAAGGCTCCCAGACACAAGACAGCTTTAAGAGAGTCCATTTCTAGATCCCTGACAGACATGTGTGCTCCGTGGCTTCTTCTTCACCACACCCCCTCTTCCAAATCCCCTTCTTCTCCCACTTGATGAAAGGAAGAGTGATCAGTCGGAATTCCAACAGAGAACAGCCGATTCAAGGGTAGTTTCACAAAGCTACTATTTCAGACTTGTGGGCAGAGGATGGAGGGAAATTACAAAAGACGGCGCAGGGCTCTGACTAGTACCAGAGGGGGCCCGGGTGAGGAGAGGGAGGGAGGTTTCTGGAATCTGGAGACAGAAGGGCCGTGCACAGTGAGCCTTGAGACAGGAGGTGACCTGGCGGGGACAGGCAGCTGGGGTCCCATCACTGCGGGGCCAGGGGAATGAGGACCCCTCCCCTCTCACCCCTACAGCTTCTCCGCACCCAGTGGCAAACAGAATGAGGAGCCAGAAAGCATGGGAGCCATGCTGGCAGAAGGCATTCAAAGAGCCGAGTGTTTGACAGAAACTCTTCCATTCCCATCTGTTTATTTACATGAACAGGCTCGCCACGCTTACATCGGCCCAACCGAAAAAAATAAAAGAGCAGGAGGCACTGATGCTGTAACGTCTCATTATAACAGCAAGCCATAGTCACTCAGGAATCCACGAATTAATTGAAAACCAGTCCTGCAATAGTTCTGTGGCTTTGATCAATTGTGCGCTATTCGCAATTGTGATAACTAAATTCAGAGCCGTACGTTTAACATTTAGAAGTGTTACAGCCACAGACATTTATAAATTTGCCATTGTAACTTATCCCTGTGTTTGCTGGAACATACATGTGTCGTTGTTTTCGTTGGAATAAAAGACTTGCCGGTGTAAAAACATGATACGTTTGCATCAAATCCTGCCGGAGGAGTAGCTCCAGGAGACAAAGAAATAGTGCAAAACTTCCAGCAACTAAAGGAGTTTCCCAATTACGGTGGTACCGAGTTTTCACTAGGACACACGATTTTAAAAGGTGATAGAACCGTTTTCTTTTATAATATAAATGTTAAATATTTCAGATGCAATAATGTGACTTTATGATAAAAAATATGGGAGCTAACCATGTGAGAAGGAGCACATGGATTTTTTTAATGTTTATTTATTTTGAGAGGAGAGAGAGAGAGCGCACATGCACTGGGAAGGGGAAGAGAGAGATGGAAAGAGAGAATCCTAAGCAGGCTGTGCGCTGCACCGTCAGCGCAGAGCCTGATGCAGGAATCCATCTCACAAACCATGAGATCATGACCTGAGCCGAAATCAAGAGATGGATGCTTAACCGGCTAAGCCACCCAGGAGCCCCAGTACCTGGATTTTTTTAATGTGGGTGGAAATGGAAGGGAAGAGTCTGGAGAATCCTGAATGTTGGGGTTTATGTGGGCCCCTCATGTGGCTGAGAAATCAGGGGAGGGAATAAGAGAAGAGTCTAGGACGGCCTTTGTCAGGTGCCCAGTGACAGGGCAGTCACGTGGTGTCAGGAGGAGAAAAGATCGCAGGGGTGGGCAGGGCAGATTTCTTAGAGAAAATGGAGATTTACTCATGGCTAGAAGGAAGGGTGAGATGTGAATACATGGCAGGAGGGGGTGTGGAGGGGGCGAAGGGAGCGGGGAGGAAGCTTCCAGGACATCTTAAGAAGCAAATTGGCATAAAGACCCTGAGACCCTCTTGTTTGCAACCATTAACAGCAATGGTGTTATGCGTCTGCATTTATTGATCACTGATGTTTTCCAGGCGCTGAGCTAGGCAATGCATGTCTATTTCTATGCCTGTGTGTATATATCCCCTCAACCTAATCCCTAAAAGGAGAGGCTTTAGTCGGTTATGCACAGAGTCATTCAACCATTCTTGCATATAACAAAAACTCATAGAGTACTGGCTGTGCCCTGGGTGTTGTGCTACATACATTTATCCATACATCGCATCTGCTGGTGAGCTCTCGTCCACGCGATTTCCCGCAGGGACCCCTCTGGTGGGAGCTCATTCTTCCCTTCTGACTTGGCAAGGAGGGTGACTGCCCTTCTGAGCTTCGGAGGCAAGCCTCACCCTCTGCTCTCCTGTCTCGTTCTCCAGACTCAGGGCCCCGCTCCCCTGCCCCGCCTGCCCTGGCCAGTCCCTGAGTCGGGGCTCCGTGCTGCCTGGTTCCTGCGCCCTGGAGTGTGGCACTGCCTTTCTAATCAGACTTTCAACTAACACTACATATCAACCTTTTTTTCAACGCCTCCTTCCTCTGCTCAAGGTTTCTAGCGCAGTGCTGAGCAAAATGGTCCGTGTTCCAGGTTGAGGTTGCAGTCTGCTGTGAGTTTCCAAAAACTAAAATGACAGCACCTTAAACAGGATAAAAAAAAAAAATGTCTTTCTGTCTCAGGTAAATGTGGTGGTGCAGGGCTGCCACAGTGGCTCCCACGACGTCAAGGACCCAGGCGCTGCCGCACTCAGCCTGCGGTTTCTCACTCGTGAACCCAGGTCTTGCTCCAGATTGCACACCTGAGTCCACCAGCAGAAAGCAGGACAGAGCGATGGAGGGAAGGAATGACTGCTCTGTCTCTTTAGGACACTTCTCAGAAGTTTTTTTAAAAATATTTTTATTTATTTCTAGGAGAGAGAGAGAGAGACAGCATGAGCAGGGGAGGGTCAGGGAGAGAGGGAGATACAGACTCTGAAACAGGCTCCAGGCTCCGAGCTGGCAGTCAGCACAGAGCCCGACGCGGGGCTCGAACCCACGAACCGTGAGATCATGACCTGAGCGAAAGTCGGACGCTTAACCGACTAAGCCACCCAGAAGCCCCCCCTTTTTTTTAATTTTTATTTATTTACTTATTTTTATTTTTATTTATTTTTATTTTTTAAATTAAAAAAAAAAATTTTAAGGACACTTCTCAGAATTTGAACGCAGCCCTGAGGCTCTTATTCCACTAACTAGGACCTAGGGAGCTGGCCACAGGTATCATCAAGGATAGATAAATGTCCTGAGTGGCCACATAAAGAGCTGAGATTCAGAGACTACAGAAGAAAGAGAGTGTGGAAGCTGAGGGGTGACCCGTAGGGTCTGCCAAAACAGCCTATATGGTCTTTCAACTTGGCCTTGAGTTTTCTCCTTCTCCCAGCCCCCAACCCTCTGTCCCACTTCTCACGGACTTCAGGGACCAGAACATAGAGTCTCCCTGTCTGCGACCAGCCCTCCTCCCCAACCCACCTCCTCCGCTGGGAAAATCCTACCTTAGTAGTTACTGATATCGACACTGAGCGTTCTCCAGGGATGTGGTGTCCTCCAGCTTGTGACATTCAGGATTCGTGAGAACACACTCACAAATGGGCTCTCCGCTGATCTACAATCCAGTTTTCCTAGTTTGAAGCAAAACTCACTGTTTTCTGCTGTTAGTCCGTCAGCGGCTGCCAGGAGGGAACAAGGAGAGGCTCTTTCACACCAGACACTTGGGGTGGCTCCGCAGGGCCAACCCACTGCTCAGACACGGAGGGGACGAGAGTGGAAAGGGGGGGGCCTGGGGCCGCACATCTGTCCAGGGGCCTCCCCGCTGGTGCTTGCTCTAGCGCTGGAGCAGGAAAGGGAGCTAGGAAATGGCGTTGGGAGCCCCCAGACTCTGGGAGAGACCCCAAGTCAGGTTCCTCAGAGTCTGCTCAGCTGGGAATTATGTCTGAATGATACTGTGGAACTCTCCATTGGGGACTGTGGGCACTGGATTCCAGCACTTCAGTCATGGCCGCCTCTGGAACAAGTTCATAGGCCCCTGTCTGTTTCCTTACATCACCAGCCCCTCAGTGCGAGTCCCCACGTGGGTGCCGACTGGCCGGGCCCACATCACACAACCGTGGGCTACCTGCCAGGGAAGCGGAGGCCGCAAGTCTCTCATTCTGACGGTGAAGATGGGGTGGTCGCTAAGAGGGGACATTCCCCAAACACGGGAAGTGTGTTTAGATATCTAGGGTGGTGGAAACCCGCCACGTGCCTCCTACAGACAGGAAAGGCTTTACCCTTCTCTCCCGCACTGTTCTGATCTCAGTTTTGTTTCCAGTTCTTCGAAGGACAGTCCCATCAGGGAGAATTCCTTATGATTTTCCAAACACTCTCCATTCCTGGATTTACCGGGCTCTTCAGTTACACACAGGAGAAGGTGGCTCTATGTAGTTAACGTAAGCCAAAAAAATGAGCTGTATTGGTAAGATATGAGGAGGGCCACTAAGTGAAGCAAATCTGGTGAGTGGGGTTTTAGGAATGAGGACAGCCACAGAAGCTTCTAGACGAAGGGAGGCTCCCCCCACCCCCTCCCTTGCAGCACAGCGTTCAGTCCTACATGCTCCGTGGCACTTGTCATCACTGAAGTGATTTTGTTTACATACTTGCTGGTCCCTTCCCCCGCTCCTGTCTCCTCTAAGAGACTGGACATAGACCATGGCTGTCTGCTCACCATCTCTGCTGTGTCCCCAGGGCCAAGGTCAAGGCCAGGTGCAGGGGTAGCACTCAGGAAGTGTTTGATGAAAATGTATACAGACGATTGAATGAATGAGGGGTTGGTCTCCAGAATTTCTAACGCTCTTCAAACTCTAGAATTCCACCACTTCTAAGGCCCATATGTGGAGACCCAACACGGAAGCGCATGGGGGAGATACGGAAGCCGGCAGAATCACCAACCCTCTGACCTCCTCTCGTGATCAGACTCAGTGCACCATCCATTCCCCAGGAGACACTCCTCAGCTTTTCTCGAAGAAATGTGCCTCCTGCTTGCCATCAGATATTTTCCGAGTGCTAGCGGGAGATTAGTCGATGGGGAGCCTGAGATCTTAGAGGATATTGGGCCTCATCCTTCAGTCCACAGGGAATTATCATTTCTCTTCAGTACAGAGGAGCTCTGACCTGGAGCAGAAAACCCCTAGAAATTGTCAATTTAAAACACACTCAGGTTGGTATCTGACTGAGATCAAATTTTGCCCCTGGGGTCCAATTTGAAGGCATTGATAAACAGCGCAACGTTTTAATGATCTCAAATATTTGGTTAAAGACATGGTATAAATACCTGGGTTAAATCCAACCACTGCCACTATTAAAAATACCATAAGGTTGTTTATTCCCATGACTTGCTTAGAACGCAACGTATCCTTGACAAGCCCGGGTGAGCGATTTGTTAGAAGGTGCACAGAAATGAACAATATTAAATTAGGTGCCTGTTTGTTCCCTCCAGCTACCCATATTCCTGGCTTTACCCTGAGATTCTTTCCCCCTGTTTATCTATATTGTTTCTTTCCAAGCAAAACTTATTACACAGATCCCTCAGGGCATCTTTTTTTCCTTTTTCTTTCCTTGACTCTGGTTAAATAAAGTATCGATTTTGTTTTCAAGGTAATTTAAGGGGGTAACACAGTTCTGATTTGATAAGCACAACATTAATGCATTAGAGTAAACACATTTTAGGGGTTCAATTAGGGCTCCTAATTTTTTTTTAATCAAGTCAACCAAACTGACTGATGCTGTGGGGATTTCTGCATGGGCTAGAGGGGTACGAAGCTGCATGTGACATTAATAATGCAGAGAGAAATTATAAAAAAAATTGATATTGGTGGCTGGGGAGGCTCTTCCAAATACCTTCGTGTTCGTCAAGGATGAATTAACACTGGCTTCTCAGAGCCAACCGAAGAGAAATGTAATTTTTGAGATGCCAACATCACTTATTTCTAGTGGGTCAAGAAATCGCCTCAAGTGTCA
The DNA here is from genome assembly GCF_003009895.1 of Hyaena hyaena. NCBI lineage: Eukaryota > Metazoa > Chordata > Mammalia > Carnivora > Hyaenidae > Hyaena > Hyaena hyaena. The sequence goes on along the minus strand of NW_024082091.1, from coordinate 125,118 downwards.
CTGCCAAGTAACGGGTCTGCTGCCCACTCTGAGACAATGGCCATCAGCCATCAAGGAGGCACGTCATCGCTTTCAGGATGCACTCGGCTGTAAGTGACAGAAAACTCAGGTCCAATCGGTTTAGGGTTAGGACATAGTTTATTGGCTCATGCCAAGGAAAGGTCAGGGACAGAGCTGGCTTGGGCATGCCCAAGTCTAGAGGCATAAACTTCATCAGGACTGTGACTCCCTCCATCTGTCTGCTTGATTTGACATCACTCTGAGGCACAGTGTCCCCACAGGGACCGAGGGACTCAGTCTCCCCTCCTTCTGTCCTGGGGCCCACTATTTTGGCACCTGTGGCTCCTCTGGCAGAGGCCCAGGGTTAGCTCTGATTGGCTCTGACTGCATTCACGTGGTGGTGAGGAGCCAATCACCGTGCTGAGAGGCACGTGATGTCTGACTGGCCAAACCTGGGTCACGTGGCCTGACACTGGCAAAACCAAGGTCCCCAGAGTGAGCTCAGGCTCAAGGACCGCTGCCTGGCTCACGTCCATCCGGGCAAATTGCCCTCCGGAGTCAGCCCAGAGCCCTTGTGCTCCTTGGGTCCTCGTGAATTTTGGTCCCTGGACCTCATCTGTCAGGACTTCTGCCCCCTCGGCACGGTCACCTGCCTCCTCCCCGAGCCTCGGCGTCCGGGACGCGGTTCGGCCCAGATGCCTCCCTGTCTCCACGCTTCCTCGGCCCCCGGTCCCTGAGAACGGCCTTCGTGCCCTCTTTCCACCCCAGCTCACTCTCCTTTGCTTGTCACTACTCCGACCCTGGGCCCCCAGCCATGTCCCCATCAAGACCCGGCGCTCCTCGTTCATGTGGCCTCCAGGGCCAGAGCCGCCGGTGGAGAACAGCCCTTGCCTCGTTTGCAGGAGGAAATGGCCCTCGTTGGTTCTGGAATCATGCTGAAGCCTCAGGTCAAAACCAGTAAAGCTCTGACACAACCAAACTATTCAGAGACGTGGAAGGAAAACAGGTGGTTCGCATGCATATTTTACATTATACTTCTTATATTGCATTATATTATACATATTGCATTATATATATGTGTGTGGATATGTATACACACGCAGTAAAATTATGGATAGAATGGAAGATCATTCCTTCTACTAGTGCTGAAAATTCAGCCACGTGTAAATTACAGAACACAATGACTTCACTCTTGGGTACACACACTATTTTTTTAAATGTTTTTTATTTATTTTTGAGAGAGAAACAGCGTGAGCAGGGGAGGGTCAGAGAGAGAGGGAGACACAGAATCCGAAGCAGGCTACAGGCTCTGAGCTGTCAGCACAGAGCCCCACGCGGGTCTCGAACCCACGAACCGTGAGATCATGACCTGAGCCAAAGTTGGACGCTTAACTGACTGAGCCACCCCGGTGCGCCGGTAAACACACTATTTTATTTTTAGGCATAAGTCGTCGTTCTCTCCAGGAGCCTCAGCAACAACATAGCTCGCGTCTTTTGAGCGTAATGCTAAGTGTTTTCCATTTATTATCTCATTTACTTCTCTTATCAAGGCTCTGAAATAGGCACTGTAGTTCTGTTCTTGTTTCACAAGTGAGGGAAACTGAGGCACAGAGAAGCTCAGCAGTTTTCCCAAGGTAAGTGGCTGAGTCTGGTACCTGCAGGGATTGATCTTCACCGCCGTGTGGAGTTGGGAGCCATAGGTGCCTGGCTGTGGCCAACGGAATGTGGTATGATGTGTTTGTCACCCTGGGGAGGACACCATCCTAACCGAGGACATGGTTTGCTTTCTTCCTCGGAAACGCCTTCTGGAGGATGAGCGGGGAGCGGCCGTCGCTGGAGAAGCACAGGGAAAGGGTTGTAGGGATGCCCCCCGTCCTCCCACGGTCGGAGGTTTCCGCAGCTCATCCACCTAACTTTAAGCTACTGTGACTGGCTTTTTATGTTACTGCAGAATAACATCACATATCAAGGGGGACTGTAGCCTCGTCTAAACATTTTTATATTTTTAATAAATGGAATGTGTTCACGGGTCGCTTGTGTTATTAACACAGCACCTCATAAAAAGAAACCCAGGGTCCTCTAATGGCAATGGGAATAATCCTTACTCCTTAACCCTTATAAATTAAAGCATTCTAGATATCTCTGTGTTCTCAATGGCTAATGATTAATAATTTCAACTTTATTTTTTATTTAAGAGAATTCAGTGATGCTGGTGTGCATTATACCTTTAACTCTTGTGTATTTTCAAGTAAGATATTCAGCTGTGCTTCTTAAAGCACAATTTAACTTCTCGTTCGTGTCATAGAAAATGAATTCTCAGAAGCTTCTATAGCAGCTCTTCTGCGCCAGGCATGCTGCAAATGCTTGGCAAATATTAACTCATTTAAACTTGAGAATAACCCTTTGAGTCAGGTATTATTATTAATTAACTATCTGATAGGCAGTGAATGAGGAGGCCAGGATTTGGTGCAGGGCAGTCTTCACTTTCAATTATTTCATTACTCTATCTTTCCACGCCCAGGGATGTGAACAGTGCTTGCGCTATAGCCGTCCATCAATCATTATTTGTTGAGCGAATGAGCAAATGAATGAGTGAACTATACTTTACAAAGCTCTTTTGTTTACGTCATTTCACTTGAATGTCACAGTGAGCCCTTGACCACTGAGGTATGTGTGATTAGTATCTCCAACTTACAGATGAACAAATTGAGTCATGGCAGAGGGAAAGGCAGAGTTACCCTGCTGGAAGGTGGCAGGGTTAGACCTAATTCAGTCTTCTTTCTACTTCCACTGAATTGTGGTAAGCGGATGCCCCCAGACTGAATCCAAACCACAAGCTACAGTTGGGACACTCCAGATTCCTTCCTTCCTTCCTTCCTTCCTTCCTTCCTTCCTTCCTTCCTTCCTTCCTTCCTTCCTTCCTTCCTTCCTTCCATTTAAATCCAAGTTAATTAACATAGTGTAATAATAACTGCAGGAATAGAATTTAGTGATTCATCACTTACACATAACACCCAGTGCTCATCCCAACAAGTGTCCTCCTTAATGCCCCTGACGTCCTTAGCCCTTGCCTCCACCCAACACCCCACCAGCAACTCCCGGTTTGTTGTCTGTATTTAAGTGTCTCTTATGGTTGTCTCTCTTTCTGTTTTTATATTATTTTTGCTTCCCTTCCCTTATCTTCATCTATTTTGTATCTTAAATTCCACGTAGGAATGAAATCATATGATACATGTCTTTCTCTGAATGACTTATTTCGTCTAACATAATACACTCTAGTCCAACCATGTTGTTGCTAATGGTAAGATTTCATTCTTTTTCATCACCAAGTAGTATTCCATTGTGCATGCGCACGTGTGTGTGTATACACATTCCACTCTGTGTGTGTGTGTGTGTGTGTGTGTGTAAACCACGTCTTCTTTATCCATTCATCAGTAGATGGACATTTGGGCTCTTTCCATACTTTGGCTATTATTGATAGTGCTGCTATAAACATCGGGGTGCATGTACCCCTTTGAATCAGCACTCCTGTGTCCTTTGGATAAATACCTAGTAGCTCAACTGGTAAGTCACGGGGCAGTTCCAGTTTCGTTTTTTGAGGAAACTCCTTACTGTTTTCCAGAGCGGCTGCACCAGTTTGCATTCCCACCAGCAGCGTAAAAGGCTTCCTCTTTGTCCGCATCCTCGCCAACATCTGTTGTTGCCTGAGTTGCTAATGTTAGCCATTCTGACAGGTGCGAGGTGGTATCTCTGGAGGTTAGGGCTTCCCTCCTCCTTCCTTCCTGCTTTCCCTCCTCCCATTCTCCCTCTCTCCCTTCTCTCTCTCTCCCTCCACCCTTCCCTTGTCCGCTATAGATACTCACTGAGTAACTACTATGTGCCAGACACAAGGGCAAAGCGGAGCAGAGTTAGAATGTACTTGGCCCTCACTTGTGGAGCCCATAATCCACGTGGAGACAGGACATAAACAAGCAACAACACAGCATAGTGTCAGCTCGTATTAAATATTTAAAAGAAAAGTAGTAATAGTGATGGTGGTAGGAGTAAGGGGAGTTAGTTCAGAAAGGCATTGAGAAAACTTTCTTTGATCAGCTCCCTCAACACACACACACACACACACACACATACACGTGATGAGAAAAAGAGCCAGGGTGAGTGAGACCCAGGGGAAGAGCATTCCAGGCAAGGGGATGGGGAGGAGTGCTGTGCAAAGGCCCTGAGGTAGGAGTGACTGTGGATGTGCAATGATTGGCAAGGAGACAGCTGCCTGCATGGAGTGGGGGAGGGGACAAAGGCAGCAGGGGTGAGGTAGTGCCTTGCTGTGGGCGCCTCTAACCTGGGGGCTCGGACTGCCCTGGGGCCTCCTCCTCTGCCCTTCCTCTCTCCTTTTACTCCCTCTTTTTGGGAATTCCTTGTGCCTCTCCCATCTCTGTGCTCTCCCCATCTCACCCTGCATCTCTCTCTAACTCTCCTCCTCTGTCTTCATCTGTCTGCCTCCCTCTGGCCGTCTTAGCAGTGCAATGAACATGCAGGGGGTGGGGGTGGGGGCTAGGGAAGTAGCCTCTGTCCCAAAGGGGACCTAGACATGTCACTGGTGAGTCCACCTCTCTGTGCCTCAGTTTCCCCTGTGTTTCACCTGTAAAATGGGATAGCCTGTAGTCAGGATCCTCAGGTGCTAGGGTTGCTGTGAAAGCTATCTAAGCAAGGACATGTTGTGCTTAGAACAGTTGTTGACGTGTAATAAGTGCTCCATAAATATTTGTCACCTGAGAAAACAAATACAAAAAGGAATTCAGTTACCATAGATCAGACCGGAGCAGCACAACATTGATTCTCCCCTCCTCAAGATCATTTCCCCCGATCTGCCCTATCCCTTTCCTTTGGTCACAGCCAAAGGCAGCACTGCGCCGGCTTGAGTGTGCGGCTTCCGGGGCCGGTGTCACACCCACCGGCTGGTCACCTCGGGGTGCACACACATCCCCCTGCCGAATTTGTCCGATGGGACTGTCAGGGTGCAAGGATTGGAGTCAATATACGGAAGGTGTTGGGGGCTCACAGAGGGAGGGTGCTAGAATCGGGGGACAGAACTGTGGCCCCCCAGCGACGTCACGTTCTAATCCCCAGGACGGAGAGGGTGTTACCCTACGTGGCAGGGAGACTTTAGGTCGCTAATATCTGACCCTGGGCGTGGAGAGATTGTTCTGAACTTTGCAAGACGACCCATGTCCTCACAGGGTCCGGCCGCGAAGCGCAGGAGGGAAGCAGGAGAGGGGGTGCAGGAGGGGAGCGGCGGGGGGGCGGGGGGGGCGCGATGTGAGGAGCCCCCAGGAGGGGAAGGCAGCAGATTGTCCCCAGAGCCTCCGCGGAGAGCACGGCCCCGCTGACGCCTCGGTTTGGGCGCTCTGAGACTCATGTTGGACTTCGGACTCTCAGAACTGCAGGGGACAAATAGAAGGTCTTTAGGCACCGAGTGTGTGGCCCTTAGTTAGGGCAGCAACGGGAAACTTCATACAACCGACCGTGACACTCACTGCGTTAGGACAGGGGTTTCCGTCTGTGGTTTCCACCACTGTCGGTGCCTGGAGCGCCGCCCGGAGCTTAGTACCTGTTGGTGCACGCCTGTTCAAGGAGTGCGAACGCGGCGCAGCTGTCAGTCTGCGCATTTCATCCCCGGCCGTCTGCCTCCCTCTGGAGCGGGCGTGTGGTCCGCCGCTGCGCCTGGACGACGCCGTTTGGGCAGGATTATGGGTGGGAATGTTGGCGAAGGAGCTCTCCCTTTGGATGGTGCGCCCGATGGCGCTGAGGGCTGGGACAGCGCGAGGACCAGTGCCGATGGGGGGTAGGACCAGTGCAGATGTGGGGAGGACCAGTGCAGATGTGGGGGGAGGATCAGTGCAGATGTGGGGAGGACCAGTGCCGATGGGGGGGAGGACCAGTGCAGATGTGGGGAGGACCAGTGCAGATGTGGGGAGGACCAGTGCAGATGTGGGGAGGACCAGTGCAGATGTGGAGGGAGGATCAGTGCAGATGTGGGGGGAGGACCAGTGCAGATGTGGGGAGGACCCGTGCAGATGTGGGGAGGACCAGTGCAGATG
>NW_024082091.1:41841-118325 GCF_003009895.1 Hyaena hyaena | reverse complement strand
GGGAGGATCAGTGCAGATGTGGGGGGAAGACCAGTGCAGATGGGGGAAGACCAGTGCGGATGGGGGGAAGACCAGTGCGGATGGGGGGAAGACCAGTGCGGATGGGGGGAGGACCAGTGCAGATGTGAGGGGAGGACCAGTGCCGATGGCGGGGGCGAGGATGGCAGGGCAGAGAGAAGCACAGACAAGAGCTGAAACTCTGGGGGTTGAAACCCGGTAAGAAAATGAACTCTGCTAGTTAATTAGAAAGAAGGAAGGGCTGAGCTCAGCACCGAGTGGTATGTTGACCCTGGGAGCTGTTCCCAAGCACGGTCACGGCCCACGAGAGGCCGCAGACACGAGCCGGTGTCCACTCAGAGCCAGCACGAGCTCCCATGCCCGTTCTGAGTGACCCCAACTCAGCCCTGCATGGGACTTCACGGTCTGCCGGGTGTTTTAAAATACTTGAGAAGTTCATTCTCAAGACGACTCTTATTAATAGCGTGTACACCGGGCAGGTGGGGAAATTGGGGCTCGGGGAATTCACTCAGTTAACAGATGTTTATGAAGCACCCCCTCCCCCACTTTGGGCACTGGGCACATTCCAGGTCCTGAGGGCACAGCAGGGAAGAGAGCGGGCGAAGACAAGCCCTAGCGGGAGAGTCAGAGGCTCGGGGAGGTGGCTGCCTGCAGCGCTCAGCTGGGGGCACTCAGCTGGGAGCACTCAGCTGGGAGCACTCAGCTGGGATGCCCAGGGCAGCTGCAGAAGTTTGGGTTCTCTCCCAGTGGCTCTGGAATTTTTATACAGCACAAGGCAGTTTGGTTTGAACAAAATTGGAGAGAAGCTTTTATTGCTCACGAGCATTCTGTTCTTCTTCCAGAAATGGAGGCCCGACATACCCCTTCCCTTGAGGCTAAGCGGGGCTCTGGGACACACTCTACAGTTAGCACGGCGGGAAGAGGTGCCATGTGTCCCTTTACTAAAGCACTGCTGGCAGGTGCAGGAGCCGGTGGCAGCCGGTGCTTCAAGGTCCAGCCCGGAGGATGGAAACCTCCGGGATGGCTGAGTCCACACAGGGACACCGCTCTTGTGTCATCGGGACTTCCAGGGGACCTCATGTGAGGTACAGGAAACACATGGGGACCCTGGGTGGCTCAGTCAGTTAAGCATCCGACTTCGGCTCAGGTCATGATCTCGTGGTTGATGGGTTCCAGCCCTGTGTTATGCTCTGTGCTGACAGCTCAGAGCCTGGAGCCTGCTTCACATTCTATGTCTCCCTCTCTCTCTCTCTCTCTCTCTCTCTGCCTCTCCCCAGCTCACACACACACACACTCTCTCTCTCTTAAAAATAAAGAAATTTTTAAAAGAGAAAAGGAAAAGGAAACACGTAAATAAGCACGTAAGTTAACACGCAGATTTTGGATCTGATTGCCGCTAAGATGGGGGGTGACTGTCATTGCCCAGCCCAGCTCTGTACGTTCCATGAGGGGCTCAGGGTGCTGGTCTTGAAGCGCCTGGGCAGAGCATCCGGGTTCTATTTGGAGCATCCGGTTTCTATTTGGAGCGTCTCAGACAAACAATATAAAAATGAAACAGCCTGCGATGATTCTATTCTTACTTTACGTACCTAAGTTCTCGGTGGGGCCACTAAGGCAGATGCAGGGGGTGGGTGACTTGTTCTTTCCAGTTCTTTCTTGGCACCACCACTAGTTAAGAATATTGAGCCAAGAACTCGGGCATTTGGTGGATTTCTCAAGGGCCAGCTCTTATTGCGACTTAATTAAGGAGCTCGGCTGAGAAGCATCAGGCTATTTAACAGAGGTTGACGGAGTGGGAGCCTGGTTGACTGGGGGCGCACGGAGATGTGGCCTTTATTGGTCCTCTTCGCTCCTATGAAAGCAAAGTAGCTTTGTGTTCTACTTGGGGACTAATCCATTAGTCACTGCGAAATCTCTGAGGACAGGCAGGTCCATTTCAAACCTAATTTGCAGTTGGCTTTTCATTTTAGTGGTTTTGGAATGGAATTCATCTGCCTAAACCCCAAAGTGTTGGGTTACCTCATGCAAATATTTAATACCCACAGCGAAATTTCAATATAACACTAACAATTTGTTTTCCCCAAGATCAGTCTCATTTGTCAAAGCTATTGACCCAGGCCCATAAAGAAATGTCATTCTCGTCCCCTTTGTAATGGTTTTATGCAAATAGCTTTCAAGACTGAATTCCTTGGAAATGTTTAGGGAGAATGAAGAGACTAAAGGAGACTGATCAAGGGTGGCGATAAATAGGGTGGTGGGGGAGGAAGAGGGAAGTGGAAGCGAGGTGGGGTCACAGAGGGAAGGGAGACAGGAAAGGAGGAACAGACAGAGTGTCAGGGGCATATCGACTATGTCTGTGGCACAGGCAGCAGGGGACAGGTGGAAAGCCTTTCCTGTCCCGGCCCCTCACCCCACGGCCACGGGCACACAGGTAAGACAATGCTTTCAAAAGGGTGAAATACAGCTCACATAATTTTGACTCTTACTGTGTGAGCAGCAAGAGAGAAGTCCAAGCGATCACATCCATGCTGACAGAGGAAGGTGCGCCTGGTGCCCCCCACGCCTCCCCGGGGGTGTGAGGGCTGGAGTAGCTCAAAGCTTCCCCGTGTTCTCATTGCCTCAACCAACCGGCCCGAGAACACGCTTGCTGCGCGGTCCACATGTCTGCCGCCTCCCCCTCCTTGCACAAGCCTCCTTCTCCCGCTTGGCAAAGGATAGGCGCGGTTTCCAGCCATCTCCAGCCTTCCTGTGGTGCACACACCGCCTGGCCACCCAAGAGCCCACTCGGCCCCCTGGCATCTGGGCCGGGGCCCCTCTCCGCCAGAGGAAGTGACTCTCTCTGTTGTTTTGAGGACATGCACTTCCAATATAAATATTCTTTTAATGTCTGAGAGCATCACATTTCGCTCTTTATATTGTTCCCATCAGTTGAGCACTGCTTCTAATTACAATGACAATTGCACCCAAAATACATTTTTAAACCTTTAGGGGCACAGTAAATTCTAAAAGCATATTCACCATAAATTGTATATAATAAATTATAAATTATATATAAGTTGGATATAGTACATATAATATATATGATACTATGTATTACATATATTTGTATTTTGCATACATATAATATGTATATATTATATTGTATACACGATACAAATATATGTATCATTATATATCAACTTATATATAATATATAATAATGCACACATATAAAATGTACTATTGTAAGGCCACAAGTCTAAACGTCTAAACCAAACTGACTCCATGACAGGCTTTAAGTTTCCCCTCTGAACTAGAAGGCCTGAGTTTCAGCTTTCCCTAAACTATCAGGCAGTTACACATTGCCCAAGGCAGGAGTAACCACCTTTGCAACACCCAATCAGGAAAGGCCAGCGACCACCTTCCACACTACTGAGGGAGAGGGCTGGAGATAGAAACTATAGATAGAACCCTGTTACCTAATGTTAAAGTTAACCTGTTAGTCGCCGAACAAGACCCTAGGCTCGTTCTGTGATTGGTTGAAGTTAAAGGTACTCTAAATGTTGTAATTGGATCCCGCCAAAAGTAACGAATACTCTAGACAATGTGTATGGTCAAACCCGCTGTCAATGATGTTGAATTATTATGATTGGATCACTGTTCCCATGTCACAACTTCTGTAACTCCCCCGTCTCAAACCCCATAAAAACCCTACTCTGCCCTTGTTCGAGGCTCTCAGCACGGACCCATACGTTGGTGAAGTCTGTGAGCCCTAGCTTAAGCCCGTAATAAAGCCCTTTGCCTTTGCATGTGTGACTCGGTCTCCCTGGTGGTCTCTGGTCGGTGAGGATACTGTGATCTGGGTATAACACTATAACATATACATTGTTATATATGTTATATATAACTTATTTTGTAGAATATATAATAATAACACACACAGATTTGGGGACCGCAGGAGCATAGCATCCACCACCGTGTCTCCCTTCAGCTGCCCCCAAGCTCCCAGGCACCGGATTGTACTGGCTCATCTTCCAAAAGGCAAGTGAGTCCTGACTTCCAGGGGCTTCTGGGAGTTCCCACATTCACAGGCCACTTGGTGACCTAGATTAGGTTCCCCATACAGCACAGCTATTTCATAGGCTGCCTCCCCACTGAAACGGTTTCATAAAATGTGTTTCAAGTTTTCCATTCAGTCCATAATGTGGTCTCATCCTTTTCATTAATCTTGGTTGCATTTGTATTTCATGGTTTCATTTTTTCCAAAAGAGCCACTTCCTGGCTGAGACCATTAATCTTTTAGACTTCTGTACTTCTAAGACTGTGCTGGAGTTTTGCTGAACTTGTCCTTGTTGCCAAGAGTCCCCAGGGAGACTGTGCTGTCGCAGGCAAATATCACAGAAGCCCCTCTTTTGCCTCTCACTCAAGTTCATGTATCTGGGGTTCTTGATGTCAGTTAGTATCCAACTATTCTACTAATGAGGCCTTCTCATTATCTATAGTATATTATAGTATATATATTACTTATGTAATATATATATAGTATATCAGTATAGTATACATACATATAACACATCAGTATAGTATATACATAGTATATATAGTTTTTTTGCATGTGCTCCAGCATCTCTGTAAAATAGTTCATCTTTCAAATGATATCGAGGATCCAGTTTTCCTTATAGAAAAATAAAAACAAAAAGGAACCTGATAAAAGTAATCTGTGGGAACCTATCTGATGGGCACAGTTAGAGACTGTGTAAGGGAAGAAGTAAATAAACAATAAACTACTCCCTAATATTCCTTCTTGGGCATCCATTTTGTGTGGCCAAGTAGCCTGCAGGGGGCTTGAACTGACAGCAACAGCCCTCAGAGTAGATGTAAGTTATGTAAGTTCCTGATAAGACGCACCCCCACTCCCCCAGTGAGAAGCTCCACTCCCTGCAGCTCATGAGAAGCACCGCTCCCTGTGGCCTGGAGCCTTCCTGCTACGCACCCCTCCCTCCGCACCCCTCCAGTCACAGCACCCCCACCCCCCACCTCCGGCGTGAGACTTACTAAAACCCCCGCTCATTTTGGTTTGAACTGACGGATCCAGCTTCACTCCAGAAACCCCAGAGGGCTCCACCAGCAGACCCCGATAAGGGCACGCGCTCCAGGCGCTATTTTTCTCTCTCCTCCTGCCCCCTACCTTGACCTTCCCCGTGAGCAACGAACTTCTTAATTTCACTCTTCCTTGCAATCTTTTGTTGAACAAAGCGCTACTCAACAAATGTTCCTGTAACAAAATCACAGCAGACCGGAAGTTGCATTTCTGCTCAGACATCACTGTTCACCAAGAATCTGAATTTTAATCAATGATTATTTATTTGAGCACATGTAGGTGGGAGACGGGTCCAGCCCTTTCTGGGTTCCAAATGCCGATGGTCAGCCTGCCTCACTCACCAGCTGGGATGTCTTGTCTCACGCACCAGCTATGCTGGAGCAGAGTCAAATTCATGTCCCAGCACAGCTGCGTTCAGGGTGTGGTAGCTATTGGTGCTGTTTGCTGAACGTGCAAGGACCTCCTCCTTACAGCAATGCACCCCCTGCACACTTGAAGTCGGGTACAGCCGTGTGACGGGCTGTGCCTGTGACATGTGAGTAGACGTGGTGTGTGTCCTTTTTGAGCCAGTGTCCATTAAGCTATGTATCATCTGCCTGCCATGGTGGTTTTCTAGAAACGTGTCAAGATGAAGCCTCAGAACCTGGATGAATACAGTCTGCAGAAAACCCTCCTCTAACAGAGATGGAAACTTGGCATTTCTGAGAATTAGCTAGTTCTTATTCTAAACCACTGAGATTTGGGGATCTTTTGTTAGTGCAGCATGAGCTAGGCCATCCTAACTAATACAGAGTCATTTATCACTGGTTAAAGCTTCATTTACAACTTGTTAAATCTGTGAATTGAAAAGTTCTACTATATGCATTCTCACTTTGGTACCTATATATGTGTGCATGTGTATATATATATATATTTTTTTTTTTTCTTACAGAAATTCAGTCTTTTACCAGGTAAATTTTACAACCGCCTCTTGGAACAGATTCTGTGAATGGCCAAGTTTGTATTCTCTGCTTGGTATATTACTTCAGAAAGGACCTGGGAATTACCACCGTGATGTGTTCTGCACCCCAAGGACCTTTGAGTATTGCATCTGTGCCCCCATTCTGGTCCTGGTGCCCATAACCTCTGTAACGTTTCTCCTAATTCCACTTTCTGCTTGGACCCAGGGTTAGAGACACTGGTCAATAAGCAAGGCGGGTATTCCTCAAAAATGGATTTAAATAGGAATGGAAACAGGAAGGTCTACAAGAGAAACACCACGAGCAGCTAATGGAGACCAGAGAATGGGATTCATGAGCCTTGGAAACTCGGGAAAACAGATGAGTGATTCCAGAGGGCATGACCTGAAATCCAACGAAGCAGCGACAGACTCAATGCCACCCTGTATCTCTTGGTTCACCTGGTGAACAGTGAGCCCCGACGGCCAGCGAGGACCTTCACATCTTTAAGTCAACAACAACAAAAACGCCAAAAAATCCAATTTGGACAACCTTCAGCTGCAGAACAATTAAAGAGTTGTGAGTGACCAAAAATGGTTTTCTCTGCGCACATGTGATTGTCTCCCGCCTTTGTCGGGGCCTCGCAGACCAGGCCTCCCGCACTCTCACGCGCTGAGTGGCATCAGGACGCCCAACCCAGCATCAAAGTCCTCAGTGAGGTCAGCTTCTCCAGGAAAATTCTTAAGAGGATGCATCATCACATTCCAGTGACTCTGGCTTTAATTTTTACTCTCAATTTCTTAACTATAGGCCTAATTGAAACCACTCAAAGCTACTTGAGTGCTCTGTCTTAAAGAGACAGAAGGACACCTTCTGGAGGAACGAAGGGAGACAATTGACAACTGGATGACTCCTCTCGCGGAACTGGCTGCCTCTAGACCCTGAGAGTCGCCAGCCTTCCTGCACAATGTCCCAGAGCCTCCACAAACCATCGCCTCCCTCCCTGGACTTGCGTGTGTCTGCACCCCATCTGCCCGCTCCTTCTAGGCTGAGACACTGAGCACCCTTTTTTAAACACAAACATCTTATAACTCAGAGATTTTATCGGTCGAGACTCTCGGTTGCATACAGCAACAACAACAAAAAAAACTGGGTTAAATCGCTTTAAATTAATTTATGACATCAGATCACTACACAGTGCAAGGAGTAGTAAGTCTCAGGCACAGCTGGATCCAGGGTCCCGGATGACGTCACCGGGTCCTGACTAGTGTGTGGTCTCTAGGCCCCTCCGTCCTCTCTCAGGTCTGTTCTTAAAATGTCCTGTCATTGCTACGGGACACACACCCATGGAAGCCACTAAAATACCTTTGTCTCATCTCACTGGTCCAGGCTCCACACCCATCCCTGAACCAGTCACAGTTACCAGGAGAGGAAAGCCCTGATGATTTTAACCCCTCTGACACCCAGGGCTGGTCAAGCATTTGGGTGAGAGTGAAGAATGATTTCCTGAGAAAATTGGGGTTTGGTTACTAAAAGGTGGTGCAGTGGATTCTGGGAAGCCAAAAAAATGTACATTATAAAAATCATATTCATTAAAGACATTTATAAACTGAAGTGAGATGCACAGAAACAAAGATTCACTGTCTTCCTGTCTGAAGGTAAAACCCATGACCTATATGTCAGGACTGACTTCTCAGATTAGCACCTGTGACCTTGGAAAGAGAAATTCCTTAGTGTTGGGACACAGGACAGGAAGTTTAGGCTGTGGAAAGGAATAAAAACCTTTAAGGTAGTGTAGTCACCAAGGTTGAAAATGGAAGCGTGGATTTCCAAACAATAAAGTAGAGGGGTGATGTCTCCCACATGAGGGGAAAGCAACGTGGGAGGCAGAGAGGCAAGGTCTGCGGCCCCCAGCATCCCGTGTGAGGACATTTTTTTTCTCCACCTGCCCCCTCAGCCCACCATCCACAAGTGACTGTACAATTGGGGATCTGGGATTACAAGCAACAGAAGCCAGCTCTGGCCAAACTAAATAAAACATTATTATGTAAGGTTCACAGACTGGAAGGTGACATTTCTGAAAAGGGTAAAAACCAAGCCATCTCTGGGTTTCTAGGAAGAAGTAACTGATGGGCGATTTTCCCCAGGGCCCTGCGATGGCTCCAGCCCCTGCTGGAATGTGTGTGGCTTCTCCACGGATCCAAAATCACATGTGCGAGGGTGCTCAGTGGAATTTCCAGCTCAGATGGAATGAGGCCTCTGTGGTCAAGATGGGAGAGAGAAAGTCCACCTTGCTCCACAGATCACGAGGTGGTGTCACCTAATTGGAGCAGAGAGCGATTCCCCAAAACAAAATCAAGGTGCTGTGATCAAATACTGCTGAAGGAGTCAGGACAGATTCTGGCCTGCAAAAAAAGCACAAAAACAAACAAACAAAATAAATATGTAAACCACAATTGCTCTAGATCCTCACCTCTATTCTCCAACTCTTCTTGATATGCATGGGCATAGTCTGAAAAATTGACCCCTTCTCCCCGCATCCATGTATGCCTCAGAGACTGTCTTGGGCACATGCACAAGAACCAGGCTCCAGAACATTCGCTGAAACCTTCTCTGGGACAGTGACAGCCTAGAAGCCAACATGGATGTGGGTCAGCTGGAGGCCATGGTGTGGCATTCTACACAGAGGTTAAGTAAACTGGAAATGTGAGACTGTGTGCAAAGGCAATAGAAGTGGGAAAGATAAGGCTCAGCATAGTAAAGACCAAATTCAGAGAGCAAGAGGGACAAAAAAAAAACCAAACAAACAAAGCAAGGGAGAGAAGGAAGGAAGGAGGGAGGGGGGAGGAAGCAAGGGAAGGAGGGAGGGGGGAGGAAGCAAGGGAAGGAGGGAGGGAGGAAGGAAGGAAGGAAGGAAGGAAGGAAGGAAGGAAGGAAGGAAGGAAGGAAGGAAGGAGCCACAGGTGCCCAGTCCATGGCCAGAGCATGTCTGCTTTGCCCTGAAATGATTTCTGTCCCCTGAGTCTGCACGTCTTCCTTAGACATGTCAGGCTGTGAGCTCCCTCATTCCACCCAACAGCCGCCTCACCCCTGTTCCCCACCTCTCGGGATCCCGGGGGGATTTGGGCCCTCCTCCCTGCAGTGCTCCTTTCCATTGTGATGTGTCTGTTGGTCCTTGGTCAGGATTCAGGAAGGAGCTACAGGCACAGCCGTTGCCCCATGGGGACCTGGACTTCGTCCAGCCGCATCCATGCTGGGAGCTTCCAGGGGCCCCCGGGGCTGCACAGGAGGACACGGGGCTCTGACGCTCACAGAGAGAGGTGCAGCTGGGACCCGGCGGCCCTGCCCTGGCTCCGTCTCAGGGCCTGGGGTGGCAGAACCTGAGTCCTCCTCACCCGCTGCAGGCCGATGGGTCCATCACCAGTGACCTCTTGCTTTGGGCGTTTCCCCCAGGCTGGACAGCTGAGCGCCATCTGCCTGTGCTGGAGCAGGGGCGTCTGGACAGCCATGTGGGGCTATCTCTGGGGGTGCCACAGGGCACAGAATCGGGGAACTATACATTGAAGATGCTGCATGCATGGGGTGCCTGGGTGGCTCAGTCAGTTAAGTGTCCAACTTCAGCTCATGATCTCATGGTTTATGAGTTTGAGCCCCATGTAGGGCTCTGGGCTGACAGCTCAGAGCTTGGAGCCTACTTTGGATTCTGTGTCTCCCTCTCTCTCTCTGCCCTTCATCCATTCATGCTTCTCTCTCTCTCTCTCTCAAAGATAAAGCATTAAAAATTTAAAAAATATTTTTAATTAAATTAAATTTTAAAATTAAAATCATTTTTAAAAAATGAGATTTTCATCTCCCTGTTTTTTCTGGGGACTTACATAAGTCTACACTGGGCAGGGAGACGTGCAGGGGCAGAATTGCTCTACCTCACAGTCAATAGCTAATGTTCCCTCCTATCATTGTGTATTCTGGGAAAGGAGCTGTCCAACCAGCTGACCCATGGTTCTTGTGGAGACTTTAAAGTTGACAGGAGGGTCCTCAGAGGGTATAAGGTAGGGCAGGGGGTTTCAAATAGACCCTACCCCAGATCAGGCAGAACAGCTCACTTTCTGGTCTGTTCAACAAAGTGAATTTTTCTAGAAGATTTCATTTGAAGAAAGTCTTCACACCTAAAAATGTTGAGAATGACTGCTTCAGTCTAAGCTGGGATTATCGAATTTCAGAGCTGTCATACTGAGCAGGAAAGTTCAGTCAAATATTATTGTTCTAGTCAGGGTCATAA
The DNA here is from genome assembly GCF_003009895.1 of Hyaena hyaena. Lineage (NCBI taxonomy): Eukaryota > Metazoa > Chordata > Mammalia > Carnivora > Hyaenidae > Hyaena > Hyaena hyaena. The sequence continues at coordinate 108,010 of NW_024082091.1, read as the reverse complement.
TACCACTAGTTTTAGTCCTATGTGTTAGTTGTCTATTGCTCTATAACAAGTTACCCCAAATCTATTCTCTACAGTTTTTGGGGGGGTCAAGAATCTGGGTTGTCTGACTCTAGGCTCCTGCTGTGCTGCAGTCAACATGTCAGCTGGGGCTGTGGTCTCATCTGAAGGCTCGTCTGGGGCTGGACAATCTGGTTCCAAGCTGACTCAAATGGTTGTTGGCAAGATTCCTTTCCTCACAGGGTGTTATTGATCTGAGGGCCTCAGTTCTTTTCTGGCTGTTGGCTGGAGGTCTTCCTCGGACCTCCCCAAGGGGAGCTCACAACTTGGTGGCTGGCTGACTTCCTCAGAGCAAGCAGGAGACAGAGAAAAGAGAGTGTGAGCAAGGTGGAAGTCACAGTCTTTTGTTCTACCCCAGTTTCAGAAGTAACATCCATCACTTTGGTTGTATTCTACTTATTAGAAGCAAGTGATTAAGCCCAGCCCACACTTGAGTAGGAAATCACATAAGGACATGACACCAGGAGGTGGGACCATTGGGAGCCAATGTTAGAAGCTGCCCACCACATCAATATATGACTAAGTTTTGGATCATTAGATTAAATTGTGAATAATCAGCAGACTATTTTCATCTATTGCCCAATTTTAGGATGCATCTCTTTCCTGGAAATAGCCCTTGTTCACACCACAGTTGTGAACAGAAATTCTCGTGCTTTGTTGACCTCAAACTTATTTTTTTTTAAATGTGATGTTTCAGGCAATGCGTTTTTCACTTGTTAGCTGAATTGTGTGTGTGTGCTTCCCCCCAACTCATGTTTTTAATCAAGTGTTGAAGATGATGGGAGTTTGGATTGGGTTTTCTTTTTTCCATGTTTCCTTTCTTTAAGGAGGAAATGTTTGGCTAGTATTGAGTCCCTCCTAATCCCCGGTAGAAATCTGACATTTTCATTTTGCTTTCTCATCCTCTTTAATCTTCACGTAGCCTGAGGTGGGGTGGGGTCCCCCAGCAGAGTGTTAGGATGATCCAAGCTGGTAATAACCAAGTCACACCTGAGGGATTCAGTGGAGGCTGAGATGTCCCAAGCCCATCCCTTTTCCAAAGTGATGAAAAGTTGGTTTGGGAAGGGCACCACATGTCACTTACCAATATTCCAAGTGGCATTGTCCCTGGCACCTGGCCCTGCCAGTGGCATTTGTTGAAGGTTGGTTCCATCAGGCAAGTGGAAGGGGTGACCGGGCACTGGGCTGGGGGGATTCAGGGTCCCTGGCTCAGTTCCTGACCGGGATGGCTGTTTGGTTCTGGCAAAGACCGGGGCACCATGGAGACGAGGAAACAGACAAAATGACTCATCTTGGCTCAGAGCCCAGAATATGTATGCTAATGCCTTCGTGCAGACAAAAATAAGATTATAAGAGATTGAGCGGGAAAAAAAAAAGCCAACCTCAGATGATACTTTCCTTTAATCCTTCCACTCAGAAACCCAATAATTTGCTGAGATACAAAGTATCAAAGAGAAAACCATCATGTTAGTGAAGTTGTATTTAAGTCGATTTTTTTTCCTTTCTGCCCCTAATACTGCACTTGGGGTAGACATCACCAACACTCAGCAATGTTCAAGGATTCCCTCTTCTTCCAGTCCCTCTGTGGGGCCACACTTCCCTCTCCTTAAAGTTATGTGCAGACATATGATCTTGTGTGGTCACTGAAATCTATGACACATGTTGTTTCTAGGTAGAATCATTAAAGAGTTGGTATATGATTCCCTAGGGTCTTTTGCCATGACTTGGTAATCATGGGAGCATCTATTCAATATGATGGCATCCAGAAATGGTGGGGCCTCTGTCAGCCCAGATAATCCCTGAGAGATTATAATGAATGTAGCCCTCTAACAGCCCTATTAAGATGTAGAGAATGGAGTTTTGTTGTGTTAAGCCAAGATTTTGGTGTGATTTGTTCTGCCACTTAACTTTACCTGTCCTAACTGGTGAGTCCACCATCTTGAACCCCAATATCCTGTGTGTGGGTACGTTAAAAGCTTATAGCTTCCCCTAAACTTCCCCTCAAATTAAGACTGGTCCTTAAGCTCCTCTGACCAAAAACACAGGCTTGTTTTAGACAAGATGGCAGCTGACTCTGGTGAACAGAAATTGCTGCCCCCAAACTTGCACGTAATGAAAAGGAAAGGAGCATTTAAAAGCTCTGTCTTTGGGAACAGACACGTTAATGGTTCTGTCAATGGAGATCTAAAGTTGAAAATAGCCGAGTGCTCACCTTTCAAGGTCTATATTTCAAATGAAATGACATGAAGAATAAGCCTGTAGGACTTAGGTGCTTGGTGCTATTTGAGAATTATTTGAGCTAAATAATTGCTGTCATACTCGTTGTGATGTATATTTTTTATTTTGATCCTTTAAAAAGTACAAAGGAAGAGAAAAAGTGCCACACAAGAGACTGGACAATTGTTCATTAACCACAACCTTAAAAATCAAAGGAGCACAGCTTGCTTTTGTTTCCATAATAAGTAAGCTGTGAAAAGATGTGAGGAGGTCATACAATTGCAAGTATAAAGCATTAAAATTATGAGCATAAGCTCAGTGCTGTGGGCAAGTGTTGCTTTTTCTCGCCAGCATTCACTCACATGACTTTTAATAAGATAGTATCTTTCTTTTAGTTTCCTAGGGATGAATTCCCAGCCCACACTGGATTCCACACTGGTAGAATCCAGAAAGCATGGATTCTACCCTCAGCTCCAAGAATGAGTGGCTACGGGCTTAGTTCAGAAATCTATTTCATTCTGTCCAGCCTTGGTGATCGGTTCAGAGAGGGACATATACCCCCACAGAGCTGTATAACAAACAGTCTTGGAATCCTGGTGGGTTATAGAGGCTGATGTGTATTCTCCTCACTCATAGGTCTTCAGGTTAAGTGGTACATCTTTGTATCAGCCTTCAGGTCAGGTTCAGTCTTCATGTCTCCATCCCAGGCTCATTGGATGCTTGGACTCTGCCCTTCTCGTGCCCGTACCAAAATGACAGCTACCTGAGCATGCTGAGGGAACATACTAACGGTTCTTCTAATGTCACACCCACTCATATCCCATTGGCCAAGCAAGTTACATGGCCAAGAGCAAAGTCTGTAGCATAAGGGTATTGCTTTGCTCACTCTCTACGGAAGCCTCCAGAGGCCACGTGACAGAGGAAAGGGTCTGGGATAAATCATCCAGTCTATTGCACTCACATGGCTCTGAACCAATCAGTGACAAGAGGGATAATTTCCCTTTTCTGAGTTGGGTTTTCGTGCTGCACTCAACACAGAGGGTGCTGACTGAGATACTCAATAAGCCTCCTAGCTCCTGGCCACACTCACACACTTAATTTCTCCTTCAGAAAAACCTCAGGGACTCTCAGTGGAGCAGAAAGTTGGTGAAAGGTCAGTGACAGATGACAATAAAGATGAGGATAAAATTCTAGAATGCAACCCTTTCTCACTTTTGAAGTGGTCTTTGGGCCCTGGCTTCCAGCTGTGAGCATGAACATCAGAAAATTCAGCCTCGGGCCAAGGCCACCCTGAACTGAAAAAGTGACTGAATCACACTTAAAAAATGAAAGGACCTTCTCTTCCATCCAGACACCCATGGGGTCATGAAGACACACAGTCCTCTCATTGACTGTTTACTGCCTGGACGCAAATCAGACTGCTGAGTTGTGCCTACAAATAGGAAGGACTTGGTAACTGTTACTGAGCCAGAGTTTTGGGGATCGATATTGAAGCTCCTCTACTTCCCAGCCATGTGCCCTGGGCAAGTAACGTCTCCTTTCTTTCTTTCTTTTTTAAATTTTTTTTAATGTTTTATTTATTTCTGAGAAAGAGACAGCGTGAACAGGGGAGGGTCAGAGAGAGAGGGAGACACAGAATCTGAATCAGGCTCCAGGCTCTGAGCTGGCTGTCAGCACAGAGCCCGACGTGGAGCTCGAACCCACAAACCATGAGATCATGACCTGAGCCGAAATCAGCCACTTAACCAACTGAGCCACCCAGGTGCCCCATGACATCTCCTTTCTATGCCTCAGTTTCTTCATCTGCAAAATGGATACAATAACAGCACCTACTCCGTGTTATCATGAGGATAAAGTCAATTAATAATTAGAAGTGCCTAGGAGAGTTTCTATCACATACTGATCCCTCAATAGGTGCTATTACTATTAAAATTAGTAGTAGCAGGACTAATGGTAGAGGTAGCAGTATTTTCCTTTCTCTTAAGGAAACTTAGAAATAATCATGATGGAGGTGCCTGGGTGGCTTAGTCGGTTAAGCGTCCGACTTTCGCTTAGGTCATGATCTTGTGGTTTGTGGGTTCGAGCCCCGCGTCGGGCTCTGTGCTGACTGCCAGCTCAGAGCCTGAAGCCTGTTTTGGTCTGTGACTCCCTCTCTCTCTGATCCTCCCCTGCTCACGCTGTCTGTCTCTCTCTCTCTTAGAAATAAATAAAAAACATTAAAAAAAAAAGAAATAATCATGATGTTATCATAAGTATAACAACAATTTGCTATGTTTCAAATCAATAGCAGCCTTTACTGAATGACTTGTGTGTGCCTGGCCGTCTGCTAAGCAACTGATGTGCATTACCATATTCATTCTCACGCCTTGACGATGATGATGACGATGGTGATGATGATGACATGATGACGACAGCAGTGACAATGACAATGCACTTTCCGTTACACAGATGAGAATGATGAGGCTGAGATATCCAGTGACCCAAAATTAAGGTCACACAGCACTTATGACAAGTCCAGGATTTAAGGCCAAGCCATCTGATTCAAGAATCTGAATCTCCTCCCTCTCGCTATTCTGCTTTTATAGGATAGAAAATACAAGAAACATACTCCTTCACCTGTGTGTTTATTCGTTCCATAGTCATTATTGACTCCCTCCCCCCACCATGTGCCAAACATAGACCAAGACAGAAAGTGCATGCACCTGTCTCTCTGTCCGTCCATCCATCCATCCATCCATCCATCCATCTTTCATCCACTATTCCATCATCCATCCATCTGTACACAACACCTAATTGTTCTAAGATGCAATGTCTCTATTATCACTAGCAAAGTCTCCATTATTCATGGGATGAACCATGGGTCTTCATAAAGGCTTTATCATATTTTTTCCACAGGAAACTACTGTGTCTAGACTCTATTCCATGGAATTCCATTTAGTCCATTATGCTCATCTCTACTACCCCAGATCCTAAGATTCATGCCTCACTCTCCAAAATGCAAGTGCTTCTTCTAGATTCCCACTCCCAACTGGCCACTGGTTGGGAGTTTTGATGCACCCTGTTGCTCTACAGAGACTGATTGTGACACAGCTGGTCAAGTTGACCTGGCTCAGGTCTTCAAACTGAGACCTCGCAAGTTGTGGCAAGTGCAGGCTGGATGGCTAGTGTGTCATGACACTTACATCTCAGCCTCAGCATTTCAGTAAGGTTTGGCTCTATTTTTTATGATACCATGAATTAATAGTGGCTTAAATTTTAAGATGTTATTTGGTTTAATTTGGGCTACTGGACTCAGAAATAAACCTGACCAAAGTCTTTCAAGAATATTTGAATGACTTTAAAAAAAAAAAAGAATATTTGAATGACCTTGTTTTATTACAGTTGAATCTTTAAAGAATATATACATATATAGCTCCTTAATAAGCACGATGCTTAGGTTTTTTTTTTTTTTTTTAAGGAAATAAAGTTTAACATTAGTTTTGATTCTGTGCTTGGCATTGCAGTCAATTAGTATGTTCATTTGAGTGTTTGGTTCAACCCATGTGACTAAAAATACTTATATAGTTAAATATATATGTAAAGTTGTCACGTTTCAAACATTGAGGGTGGGGGGAAGAAGATATTTGATTTATAATACAGAGTTTTCCATCCCAGAGCAAATTCTCAAGTTCTTAAGTTCTTCTGTAGTATTTATGATTGCTTTACTATATCTCTTGAGGACAAGATCTCTGTAATCCAGATCTCATTTTATACATTCAAAGAAGGGAAGGAAGGTAGGAGAACTCATTCTGCTGCTTGTTTTCTTTTAATGGAAGATGGGAGGTTACAAAGACAAAGGAAAGAGAAAAAGAGAGGAAGAAATTGAAACTGCCATCTAATCTAAAAAAAAACAAACAAAACTGTGTGTAAGAGACATACTGGTTAGGTTTATGTCCAAGACTCCAGGTCTCTGTGATATTCCTTCTTTCTTTTTAACTGAACCTTTATTTTTTTTAATTTTTTAATGTTTATTTATTTTTGAAAGAGAGACAGAGCATGAGCATGAGCGTGGGAGGGGCAGAGAGAGAGGGAGACACAGAATCCGAAACAGTCTCCAGGCTCTGAGCTGTCAGCACAGAGCCCAACACGGGGCTCAAACCCACGAACTGTGAGATCATGACCTGAGCTGAAGTCAGACGCTCAACTGACTGAGCCACCCAGGCACCCCTTAACTGAACCCTTATTTTTATTTCAAGAAGCTGAATTCCCAGCGAAAAACACTTACCAGTCTCCCTCTTATCTTGGGATGGTACATGTATGTAGCCAATAGTCACTAAATCTAAGCCACAGGGTGATACTATCAGGGAAGATCTTTAAAGGGAGCCAGCTCAGTAGGCAAGTGCTCCTTGCTATTGTCTGTCTTGTGAGATTCGGTTTTGTGGGCTGGAGCTCGGCAGCCATCTTGAGCCCATAAGACAGAGCTCACAATAAAGGCAGAGGAGTAGAAAGCCAGAAGGAGCCTGGGTTTCTGATGTTATCTATGGACTGCATACCATTAGCCTTGTTTACATGAGGTAAAATAAACCCCCAAGCCATGGTGCGTGGTGGGGAAGTTCGGGAGGTCTCTGTAACCTGTATCTAAAGCAAGCCTCAGGAAACTTTATCCCTATTTTTCAACCACCCAGAACAAACTACCTCCTGCTGTGAGTGTGCATAATCCCCAGCCTTCCAGGTGTGCTCTTTTTTGAACTGAAATGACAGGTATTTCTGCTACTTTTCCATTTGCATGGAAAATGTCAAATTATAATGTATCGTTTTCATTTCACCATGCTAACAAATCCTCTCTGTGAAGTCAGTAACTAGAGAGCTTGTCTAAGAAGTAACTTCCCGATCATCATATTCTTGAATAGATATATATTTTAATTTGCTGCCCCTGCTGAGATGCCTGTTGTCATCCGTGCTAAGCCCTGGAGACTTCACTGTTATTTTCTAAGACTGATAGCAGCCAGCCCTCAGATAACCCTCAGCTATTTGCATTTGTCAAGGAGCTTCATAGACTTATGAGATCCAGATCAGGAAGGAAGTTTAAGAATAAATACAGGGCGCCTGGGTGGTTCAGTCGGTTAAGCGTCCAACTTTGTGAGGTCATGATCTCACGGTTTGTGGGTTTGAGCCCCACGTTGGGCTCTGAGAGCCTGGAGTCTGTTTCAGATTCTGTGTCTCCCTCTCTTTCTGACCCTCCCCTGCTTATGCTTTCTCTCTCTCTCTCAGAAATAAATAAAACATAAAAAAATTTTAAAGAATAATTAAAAAAATAATAGTTGAGGTTTCTTTATATAACAGGGCAAAAGTTTATAGAAGTTGCCAACTGTCAAGGCACACGGGAGCCTTTTTCAGTCTTAGCAAAATCTATAGGTTTTTCAGGATATACCCTGGGGAATGAGCTGCCTGCCCCTCTAGCTAAATCTTTCTGATCCACACATCTCTGAGGTTGCCTTTCTCCCAGTTATTCAGATTGGGTCACCCAAGAGCAAACAAGAAGATGATTTGATCAGAATTGATCCCAGATCCCGCCTGGGTGGCTCAGTTGGTCAAGTGTCCGACTTCCGCTCAGGTCATGATCGCACGGTTTGTGGGTTCGAGCCCCGCATCGGGTGTGCGCTGACAGCTCAGAACCTGGAATCTGTTTTGGATTCTGTGCCTCCCTCTCTCTGCTCCTTTTCCACTCATTCTCTGTCTCTCTCTGTTTCTGAAAAATAAACGTTAAAAAAAAAAAGAATCGATCCCAGCTCTTTTGCAGAAGCTACTGGACAACGGCCCCCTCCCCCCTTTGCTTGAGCATCCCAGTGGACGTGAGGATGCGGGACTGAGGTCGTCCTGCCCCAGCAGGTCCCTGAGGCTGAACCAACCCCAAGATACCCTGATGGCTTTATTTGAAGGCTGAGCCTAGCCATGCATGACAGCCATGTAGGATGACAGAACAAGTTACTGTCCAACCCCAGACGCTCACAGAACTTCTATTAGTGATGGTTACAATGGTTAATTAGCAGGTATAACTCAGGGCTGTCCTGGGCCAGCCCTTGACTGGCTTCCCAGTTGTGTGAGACAAGAAACTCCCTTCTTGATAAAGCCCATCCATTACCTCACAATAATCGCCCCTGCCTGGGTTTCCGGGGGACAGTTCTGTGACTTATTGGGAGGCTGGCAAAGTAAGTTGTTGCTTAAACTTGGTCACTTTGGAGAGTGAAAGGGGCTGCTGTTAATGGTGGAGGGGGCAAACAGACACACACGGGGATTTCCCCATTCACACCCGGACATCTGTGTCCCCATCACCGAGCGTCCGTCATGCAGGGTTCCCAGATGGATAAGGCACTGAGGCACAGGGCCCTTCCTCCAGGCGCTGGCTGTCTGAGGAAGAGACAGAAATACCTAAACCCACAATCGCAGCACAGGACACCGGCGGCCGGGCTGCGGGTGAAGCCCTCCCGCTCAGCCGCCCTTTTGAGTGGTGCTCACAGTTTCAGGGCTTGCTTCCGTTCAGTCACCCCTGGAGACGATGAGTTTCTGAGCCCGCTGACTCGACCTCTTCCCTTCCTCCGGCATTTTCTGCAAATTTCCAGCACTCGGGTAAAAATGGCAGGTGTGTGTGGTTTCCTATTTGAGCTACTTCCTGTCTGTCTGCTGTTAGAGTGTCAGCCCGGGAGCCTTGGAGATGGAGACCCTCATCTGTGGGTCAAGGAGACAGTGAGGACAGAACAGGAAGTCCAGCCTCCTCCTCCCCCGCCCGTCACACCCTCCATCAGATCGGAACCTGCTCCTGATGTGGGGCGGCTCACCCCGCCGGCCTCGGCTTCCCTTCTGTAATTGAAACACCAGCGTGACTTGCCTCCTCAGAGCCTTTAATGACGTCTAATGGGAATTATGACCTGCACGGAGTCAGACCCGGTGCCTATTGCGATTCATTCCCACCCGATCCCAGGGCTGCCCGGACCAGGCTGCAGGTCAGCAGTGGGCACCACTTTGAGGTTCGGGACAGTCAGGTAATCTTTTGCTTCCTGACTTACAGACATGCAAGGGTACCCCCCGCGCTGCCCTCTACTGCCCCCTGCTACGTTTGGGGTCCTAACACTACCCTTGACTACAAAACAGAAAGGGCCTATTCATAACCCATCTCCCAAAGTTGTTTTTAGACAACAGGTCCAGATGATTTAAACATCAGAATGACAAAGGGATGTGCATGTAATGGGTTCACTTCCATTAGTAGAACGCTGCTCCCACCCCACACATCCACATTCTTGATTTTCAAGGTATCTTTCAGGGCTTTTTCTTGCAAACACAGAAATATGAACACATACAACCTCACACGGGCTCCCTTCACACACGGGAGCACCATTCGGTTTCCACTGCTCTGCATTTACTTCTCATCGCTCACAAGATCGTGCATATATCTGGCAACAGTTACCCCATGATCCCATACGTTTATTTTAACCATCCCATAATGTTTCTGTATGGAGAGATTTCATAGTCTTTGCTCGTTTATGTTTCTGTGTCTGACAGTATCCTGTGGAGTCGTTGTGTATTTTTGGTTCTCGCAAACAATATTGTGATGTGTGTGTGTGTGTGTGTGTGTGGCCTTGATCATAAGTATTTGTATGGAATACACAATACTCCTACAGCAGAAATTCCTGAGAGGGGGATTTGCTGCCTCAAAAAGGAGGTGCATTTCCTGGTGTTTTAGGTATAGTCTGACTTCACCCCACTTTTCCACGTGGCTTCATTAACATTGAAATATTGTCAGCTTTTCGGGGTTTTGTCCGTTGGCTACACAAGAAATGGCATATCTGTCCAATTCATTAAGACCAGAAACATCTAGACTAAAAAGACATCTAGGAGGTCACACGCCACACGGCCCCACAGGGTGTCACTGGTCACAGCTGGGAAGGACAGGGCGGTTCTGGTCCTGCTGGGCCTGTCGCACGATGTCCCCAAGGCTTTAAGGACAGAGGGTTGCCTGTGTGGCCCAGTCCCCCGCTGGGGCCATCCCGGCGTGGGGGTGTGGGGGCTGGGGTCCCACTTGCCTCATTGGTTTTATTAGCTGTAGCAGTTCTGTTTCTGCTTTGGAAAGAGATCTGGGACATCGTGCTGAGGGCCCGCCCACACTGAACGGCCACACACATGTGGTCGGCACCCCAGGGCCGGTATCTCTTCCCAAACTTGCCACGTGAGGGAAAACAGGGGTACGATTTCTCTCGCCCTCCTGAGCGGGACAAGCTGTGTGTCAGGTTACCGAAGGGACTTGATGAAGTGTAATGGGCCTCGCCATCTGACAGTCAGCGGCCCTGTTTCCCTTCCCTGGGATAATATTGGATTTCATACCGAGCACTTCGACAAGAGAAAGTGCACACCTAACAGCTAATATCTGTACGACGTGTGTTTCTGCACCTTCATTGCTCTGTCTGACACTGCAATTCTTTCTGCTGCATAACGGCCCGATTCCACTCATCTGTCTCACATCTAATTCAAGTTGAAGTCTATTAGGAAAGCCAATTCCTGGCCTATTTGTGTCCTTTTTCACAAATTATTGTTGTTGATTCTCTTGCTCTATGGTGTCGTGTTTTTTTTTTCAAGATCCAATAGCTGAAAACATTCAGATGAGGTTAAAGGACATCTCATATCCTTTTTCATGCTGTTTGAAACGAAAGGGGACAATCGAGAATCCCCCGAAGACCAGCGTCCACCTGCCATGAGCCACGCACTGCCATTTTTTTTTTTAAAAATGCACCCAAAGCAAGAGGAAGAGTCTACCTTTACTTCCTTAAGCACAGAACTAATTCTCTGGAAATCTGTATGTTTCTGAATAAGCTCATGGTTCTCACAGCTCAGAAGTCAAGGTGCTCACACCAACTTTGGTGTCATCCTGAGGCTTATGTTTTGTTTTTTGCACATAACACGTCCACTCTATTTTATAGAAACGATTAGTTCCACCTTAAAAATATATTCAGCTTCCACGACTACTGCCCGCCCCCCTCCCCCCCACTGTTATCACCTTGGTTCAAGCTGCTATTAAGACCCTCTCCACATCTGCATGTGCCCCCTCCTCCACTCTGTTAACAAAATGGTCAGAGTGGTCCTTTCAAATATGAGTCAGATCACCCCCAAATTTCCCCCACCTCATTGAGATAAAATCTAGATCCTTACAATGACCTACGAGGCCCCATGTGGAGACCAGAGGCTGGCTTTTTCTGGACATCTTTCTCCCTCCTGCACTCTGCTGTGGTCACGCTCGTCACTCTCTGCAGCTCAAACATGCCAGGCATGATCCTGCCCCAGGGCCTTTGCACTTGCTGTTCCCACTGCCTGGAATATATACTCTCCCCAGATATTGGCCCGTCTCCCTCCCTCCTGGCTTTCAGGTCTCTGTTCCATGTCAGCATCCTCTGAAGATCCCCCCATTGCCCCCCCCATTCCCTGCCACACTTTCCTTTCTAGCACCAGCCACCTCCTGATTTCTTCTAGATACATGTCATCTTTTTATTGACTGTCCTTGACCGGAAGGTGAGCTCCATAATGTCAAGATGTCCACTGATCCTCTACTTTTTACAGCGATCCTAGAAGAGCGCCTGGAACATAATAGACACATCATAACTACATCCTGAATGAATGAATGAATGAATGAATGAATGATTGATTCAGAGTTTAGCTGGGAAACTGGCAAAGCAGGGCAGTCACGGGAGCCTCAAATGCCAAGTGAAATGGGCCACATGAACTTCAAATTGTCCATAGAAAGAAAAAGCCAAAACCACACCTTGCCAACCTTTTTCCTCAGTACCTCCCGATCCTGTTTTTGGAAGAAACCAAGTAAACACGGTTTCATCAGCCCTGGTGCTTTTTCTGTAAGTGTTTCTTTACCTGCTTGGCAGCCACTGGGCCCCTCTGGGCCCCCCAGACACCCGTCTGGTCATGGAGCCGTTTGCACTTTGAAGAAAATGAGACCAACGTGAGAAGTCAGTGCCTTTGTCAGTCAAGGCCAAGATACACAGCAGCAAATGTCAGCCAGAGACGGGGCTGCTGTGCCTGAACGTTCTGCGTAATTGGAAGGCGAGGTTAACGGCAATAAGGAAAATGAACACGGACGTCCAATGGCTTATGAAGCAGATGCTGGAAAGTAAATAGAGCGGAGGGCGTCCAACCATCTCAGCTGGAGTCTGTTTTTTTTTACAGCAATGGGATAACACGGGGGTGGGGGAGCGCGAGGGACGCATGTTTGGGGAAAGTCACGGCCATGGAGTGGGGCCAAGGACTCAGGCTGACGTCCAGTTGCCTGCGCGTTCCAGCCGTGTGGCCCTGGGCGGGGGCCCCACCTGACTCCTTCCCAGGGCGAAGGAGGGGACAGCACTGATGAGAAGCCTGTCTGCCTAGCTGAGCCCTGGGGCTTGGGTGTTGTTTGCTCCTGGGGAAGCATCTTGTCTGTCTTGGTTGAGGCGGCTTCTTCTGTGATCACAGTCGAGTAATAGTCCCCCAACGCGGTCCACGTCCTAACCCACAGAATCTGTGCATGTGCTGCCTTAAAGGGACTTCGTGCGTGGGATCACCTTAAAGGTTATAGGTCTTGGGATGGGAAGATTAACCTGAATTACTCAGGTGGGCCCAGGGTAATCGCGAGGGTCCTTATAAGAGGGTGGGAGACTCAGAGGAGGTAATGTGACCTCAGAAATGGAGAGCGATGGGAAGATGTCACACTGCTGGGCATCAACATGGCGGATGGGCCACCAGCCAAGGAGCCCAGGGGGCTTCTGGAAGCCAGAAAAGGCAGGGAAATGGATTCTCCCCTCGAGCAGCCCTGCCAACCCATTTTAGCCTTCTGACCTCTGCACCTGTGGGAGAATAAATTTGCATTTTAAGTCACCACGTTGGCGGGAAGTTGTTCTAGCAGTAATACGAAGCGGGCGTGTGTCCTGATGTTTTTTGTTAAGCAAACAGCACCTCTGTGAACATCTTCAGGTCTCTTTGATATATATGTGGGTGTTTCTCAAATTCAGATTGTTAAACAAAGGGTGCATTCCGCAAAATTGTGCTGTCACTTTTAAGAGTAAAAATGAACTCTCTGCTAAATAAAATTTCATCTAAAACGCCCAGAATGCCTGAGGTTCACTACACAATACCACTTATTAAACCATCGCTCTGGCTTTAATACAAAGCTCCAGTAATTGCCGTCCATTGTCGCCGTGACATGGCTGTTGAATGAGACAGTCGCAGTGAGTGGCTGGCCTGGGGACGGGGGCTTCTCAGACCCGGCCTGAAGGAACTGCAGACACGAAATATCTCACTGAGAAGAGATGAACTCAGAGGGTCTTTCCTCCGTGTCTGCCCCGACCACACACGTGCGTCTCTGTCCCCTTACATCTGCGGCGGCAGGAAAGGCACCTTGCAGGGTGTCTCCTTGTCTCTGAGCCTTGATGTCACTTTTCTCCTCTGTATTTAACCCAGGAGGGGGTTAGGGAAACTCACAGACCACCCGTGGAACAAACAGTCCTCAACCGCGCCAACCTCTGTCCAGCCTGATTGCACGTCGCCTGCATTGAAGGCTAAACCTTCCCTTTCTTTTGTCTCCCCCAGAACCCTGAGGTGCAGAGGGCCTGGCGACAAGGCAGGGATCCTAATGGCCGATTGATTGCTCAGGTCCTGGCTGTTCTCTCAATTTGGTCACAAAGGTTACCTAGCTCCATCAGCAAATCAATTAATCACCACTAACGTATGCGGGCACAGTTTCACCCCCTTTCAGGCCACAGGACATGTTGTAGACAGGCTGCCAAGTCATTTTCAAGCCGCGAACATTCAAATTGCTTCTGGCCAAATCTATGCTGCAACATAGTAATTTTGCGCCTTTGTGCAGCTCAGATTCTGTACACGCTGGTAATGGGTATGTGGGGAGAGTTAAGGCGGGCTTGGCTGGCTTCACTCAGGATGGCAGAAATGGAAATTTGAACAGAAGTTTAATAAATCATCACGAACCTTCACAATGACACCCGCACCTCCCAAAGCCAGAAAGCAAGTTCTTTTAAAGATATCTGTGTTGGGGCGCCTGGGTGGCTTAGTCGGTTAAGCGTCCGACTTTCGCTCGGGTCTTGATCTCGCGGTTTGTGGGTTTGTGCCCCTTGTTGTTCTCTGTGCTGACTGCCAGCTCAGAGCCTGGAGCCTGTTTCAGAGTCTGTCACTCCCTCTCTCTCTGACCCTCCCCTGTTCACACTGTCTCTCTCACTCTCCTAGAAAAAAAAAAAAAATTAAAAAAGAATTAAAGATATCTGTGCTGTTCACTGGGGCCTCAGCTTGGCCTTGGCCTTGGTCAAGGCAAGGACTCTCTGGATTCCCACTTAAAAGAGAATCAATTCCAAAGGGGAAGGGCGGGGGGGATGGGGAAGATTACAGGCATGGCTGGGGGATGGGGAGGCACGGGCAGTCCGGACAAAGACAGAAATAGCTCCTTAACAGGTCTCTCACCACTCGCTGCCCCAGCGATGAAAGAATGGCAGGAAAGCCCGCGTTTGTTTAACCAGAAATTTCACCTCAAAAACAGACATTACTACCAATAGTGATAATTATATGTTTTTCTGGTTTCTCTAGTATAAACCTCCTGTTCTGAGTTTTCAGCACACGCTTCCCTCCTCCCCACCTTCTGGTAACGTATCCGGATAAATAAGTCACTCTCCCATTGCCCATTCATGGGGTTTAGGATGAGCTCCACGTCAGGGGCTTCAGGGGGAGCATGTGACCCGGCCCGGCCAATCAGCCGGCGCAGCCCCCAGACCCGGAAGTGGTCCAGGAGGAGCCCGGTCGAGAGTTGCTCCGAGCAGAGTGAATCCCGTCTCTGGAGCAGGAGTGACTGGGAGAGATGCTTCCGGGGGCAGGGTGTCGACCCCGCCGCTCCCCCAGCCCTTCTTCCTGGCGGCACAGCACACCCGCAGTCGAGAGGGGGCCGGTGACTTGCTGTCCCGTCCTCCTTTGCAGTGAATCACGGGCACGTGACCAGCTCTAGCCAATGGAATCCGAGGGAGCACCTGCTGGGGGGTCGTGGGCAGGGAGGCCGGAAGTGGAGAGAGAGAGACGTGCCAGTCAAGAGGCTTCCTTGGCTACTTCATTGCGTGCTGTTCTATCAGTACGCAGTGCTTACAAATATGGCAGCCATTTTTTCGCGCAAAAAAAAAAAAGTTACTCCGAGTCCTTATGTTTTACTGAATGTTTCAGTTACTGAATCACTCCCAGAGCTAACTACATTCAGAAAAGAAAGAAATAACTATATTTAAATCACTTTTAGACATGATTGTGTTATTTACGTTCATTCTTATAAATAGAGCTACTGAGAGCCCTGTCGCTACTCCATCGAGGCTAGGAATGACACTATTGTGAAAAAGAGCAAAGCTGAGTCAGTGTCTTCATGACATTGTTTGAGCTGCTGGATCCACCTGCACCTGAAGCCCGGTCTCTGAGTTGTTCAGTTACATCATCCAATACATTGGGGGTTGGTTTCTCGCACAATTGAATAAATCGAAATTTATAGCGTCTGCATAACAAAGGAGTGCATAAGCAGGACAAGGAGGAGATAGCTGGCTTATACATAACAAAGGATTAATTTAATATGCTCCTATAAAGCAATAAGAAAAACATAATAAATAATTCAATAAGAAAATTGATAAAAAGATATGAATGGATGGTTTACAGAAGAGAAATGCAAATAGCCAATAACCACGAAAAGAGGAGAATTCAGTCTTTAATTAGGAAAATGAAAAGGACAATTAAGTATCCTTTTTCTCACTTATCAGATTGGCCAGGCAAAATTTGCAGGTCTGAGGATAAGCAGATACCCCTATTGGTCTAAATGAATAGGAACAGACATTTTGCGGGCTAAGCCGGCAATAACTACCAAAATATGAATGCTCATACTCTTTGTGTAAATCAGGATCCAGGCAGAAAAATGAAATCATTCTAATATGAAAAACAAATAGCAAGAATCAGTTATGAAGGAGGCAGAAGAAATGGAGGCTGAACAGTACAAAGTGACCCAAACCAGAGTGGAAGGAAGCCACCGGCAGCTCTAAGGATAATGAGAAAATGAGGAAGTATAATTCCTGGAACCTGTGGCTGGGGTGACCCGGAAGAAGACAGTACCATGCACGAATTCTTCTTTAAAAGCTGAAGCATGAAAAAAAAAAAAGCATGAAAGACACATAATCACTGCTAGCGGCAAGGGACAAGAAGGGAAAAACCCAGCTCGCAGACTTTCACTTTCGGAAAGATGGAGTGGATGCACTTCTCCCTGTTTGTCCCTCTAAGTGCAGCTAAAATCCTGGAAATTATGCAGAAAAAAGTATAAGGCTCTGGAAGATGGAGAGAAGATGATGGACCAGCTAGGACCCCCAGGCTCTGAGGAGTGTCATGGCAGTGAACTCCCTCGTGCATTCTAGATAGGGTGCTGGAGAAGCTGGTAATCTAGGAATGCCAAGAGGCATGAACAAAAAGAACATCCCAAGAAAAGCCCACTTTCTCCAGCTAAAGAACCAGACATGGGGCAGCCCAGCAAGACAGAAAACTTCCGGACAATAGCCACCCCACTACAGGCAAACATATGGAAACGCCTCAGCCCCACCCCCACCCATGCCCACAAAGATCAAGCAAGGAACCTGAATTTCCACCTGCACCCAGTAATAGGAAGCCCCCAAACCCCAGCCCCCCCAACTGGGCTGGTGTCACAGAAGGCAGAGTAGTGAGCCTGGACTTCTACCCTTGCTTGGTGTAACAAGCCCCCCACTCCCCGCTGCCAACCCCTGATGCTACTGGAGGCAAGGAGAGGAGCCCTAATGAGATATCCCTGCACCTCCAAGCCAGGGTGCTACGAGCAAAAACTCTGTGAGGAGCCAAAACCCTCTGCCACCAGCAGTAACAAGGCACCCCCCTGCCCCAGGGTGTCAACAGAGTGCCAAAGGGGAACTAGTACCTCCATTCCAACCAGGCGATAGAGAGGCATCGTGACCGCTGTGATATGGGGGGGCCAAGATACAGGGTCTCCCAGCCCCACACCCAACATGTCAGGGGTGCCACCGGAAAATGCCCCTCCTGCCAAGAATCTGGAAGATCTTAACTAGAAGGGGGAAAGGCAACAGATGCCAACCTCGAGACAACACAGATGTCGGGATTATCTCACTATTATTTTAAAGCAGCCGTTGTAAGAATGCTCCAGTGAGCAATTACAAACACACCAGAAACAAATGAAAATAAAGTCTCCGTAAAGACACGGAAAGCATCCGCAACAATATAGAGAGGAACCAAGTAGAAAGTTTAGAACTAAAAAAATACAATAACTGAAAAAAATAATGAAAGACCGAATAGCTGGGCTCAACTGCAGAATGGAAGGGCTGGAGGCAAGAACTGGTGAAACGGAAGATAAAACTATACAAATTTCTTATTCAGAACAACGGAGAGAAAACAGACTGGAGAAGAAAGAAGGCGTCTCTAAGACTCATAAACTGCAGACTCCAGGCCTCTGTTCCCCCCACGGATCGCTGCTTTCCAGGCTGTTTCTCCTCGCATCTTCCTCAGTATTTCTAACGGATATGTTTATGCTGTTACTTGTTTCACTGTTTTAAACATTGCCTGGGGGGGTCTGAGTGGCCCAGTCGGTTAAGCATCTGAGTTCCGCTCAGGTCCTGATCTCACGGTCCACTCTGTGCTGACAGCTCAGAGCCTGGAGCTGCTTCAGATTCTCATTCTCCCTCTCTCTGCCCCTTCCCTGCTCACGCTCTGTCTCTCTCTCTCTCTCTCTCAAAAATGAACATTAAAAAAAAATTTAAGCATTGCCTGTTGCTCACCTACTATAAAACCATGAAGATTTAGTTCACAGACTAGACGGGCTCATACCCCTGCCCTCCCCCATCACCCTGACAGAGTCAAATCAGGACTTGATGGTGCATAAGGAACATGTTAGTGTTCGCGCTGCCATAATCAGGTAAAAATCATCCACAGTAGAGCCATGGGGTGTATATTTTAATGACCTTGCGTGTACATTTTCCTCCCTAGAAACAATTGATTTTTTTTTCACTTCCGCCATTTTCTCCATTGCTATCACTAATCCAGCCCTGCGTTCTCGCCCTGCCTCCACCCAGCCCTCAGTCTGCTCACACCGTCAGTTGAGGATACGGGTTGATGGTTTTCTTGGCGGCCCCCTCAGGGAAGGGCTGCCTCAGAGCAGTGACCCTGGCTTTCCCCTGGTGCTCGGATTCGTCCCAGAGACTCTGCCCTTCGCCCCCTGAAAGGCTCCCCTGTGTCCTTGTCTGGGACCCAGAGTGGCTACTTTCTTGCCCCACCCCTTGATGGTGCAGCACATCCTCTGCCCCTGGCTTCCTGAGAAAAGGCACAGAGGAGAGGAGTCTCTGCAATCGTGCAGGTGAATATCTTTATTCTAACCTTGACCTTAATCTATAATGTGGCCGTGGCTCACACTCTCCGCTGGGGGTAAATTTCCCAGGAAGTGTGAAGACGCTGCTCTCATCCAGCCCCGGGGTGGCATCCTGAGTCCCGGTCCTGGATTTGAGAGCAACTCCTCTCTGGAGGCTTCTAGGATTTTCTCTTCCTCTCAGTTTTGTGTGTATTCATGACGACGTCTCCAGTGCTGGGTCTTTTAAAATTAATTGTTCTGAGCACTATGTGGACCCAGAAAGTACATCTATCTGTTAGTTATATAACTAAAAGTTAATTGTAGAATTCCAAAAACGACAAAAGGGTAAAGTCACCTATATCCTAATCTCCCCCCCAGCCCCCGGTAGAGTTAAGCAAATTAGCACGGCCCCAGTCACCGGCACTGGGACCTCCCTGGGTCAGTCCCGGGACATCGGGCCACGGTGCCCAGCACTCTGGAGTCCCCTCCAGCCGGGTCAGGGTCCCAGGACGTGTGCCCTGGGCAGCCTGAAGCAGGACAGGCCTGTGCCCCCCACCTGCGTGGCCTCTGCCTCGGGGGACCCCCCTCAGGTCCATCAGCCAACGCGTCAGGCACAGTCAGAGAAAGAGCTTCCCAACCCCTCAGGGCCGGCGTGACCCTCCTGCTCTGGGATGAAATCCCTGTTTCACCTTCACCTGCTGAGGCCTGGGGGCCTTGGGGAGACCAGGAGCCAGTGAGCGGGCCGCCTGCTCTTGGCCTTGAAACCCCAGCCCCTCCCCCTCCATGTTCTGTCTCCAGCAGGGCCTTGGTGGGGGGAGCAGGCGTCCCGACCGAGATGGAGCCGTGTGTCCCCACGCAGCGTCAGGCCCCTTCCCCAGCCCGGGTTTAACTCTCTTTGCTTGAGCTCCCTCAATAAATAGACAAGTACGTGGTGGATCCCACTCCCAGCTGCTGTCAAGACCTGAGTAGTTGAGATGGAAGATCTCTGACCCTCGGTCGTTTGCACGAGGGCAGAAGCCCCTCGCTGAAGACAATTCTTCTACAATTTCCTGCATTTATTTGTGTCTGTATTATTCCCTTGCTGACCTCTAAGCTCCACAAAAATGAACTATGTGCTTCCAGTTTATCCTCATTCCTGCCCCTCTCATTCCCTGGAAGACAGGTCTGTGCTTATTATAAATGCAGCTTCTCAAATCTCAGCCCTAAATATTGAACTTGGGCCTGGGGGGGTCCCACAGTTCCGTAAGCTCCTTGAGTGATTCACAAGCACATCTACCTTTGAAACATTTGCAGTAGGTGAGAAACAGATCTGTGTTTCTCTGTAGATGAAAAATTAGACTGGTACTTCTCTTTTGAAATTTAATCTGTTTACCTTTAATGTAATTATTCCAGTGATTTAAACTTATCCTCTTACTACTGGTTTTCTATTTAGTTCACTTTTTCTCTCCTTTCTTGTCTATTTTGTATTAATCAAGTGGGGCTTTTTATTATCCTATTCTATAAGCTTACATTACACTGTGAGTTTTACTTAACTCTATTTTTCTTTAGTGGATATCCTGCAAATAACAACATAGGTCCTCAACTTACTAGGATCTAGCTTTCTTAAAAATTTTTTTTAATGTTTATTTATTTTGAGAGAGAGAGAGAGAGAGAGAAAGAAAGAACACAAGTTGGGTAGGGACAGAGAGAGGGAGACACAGAATCTGAAGCAGCTCCAGGCCCTGAGCTGTCAGCACAGAGCCTGATGCGGGGCTTGATCTCATGAACCATGAGATCATGACCTGAATCAAAGCCCCATGCTTAACTGACTGAGCCACCCAGGCACCCCTGACGATTTTTTTCCGTTTAGCGGTATATTTTTTTGTGCTTACAGTGCTGGGGTTTCTTGCATCTGCAACTTACCATCTCTCATCAACTTTGGGGAATCCTCAGTTATGTATCTTCCTACAGCACTTCTGATTTTCTCCTTCCTCTCTTTAGCATGTGACTTATACGTATGTTAGACCTCTTTACCATCCTCCAAATGGTTTAATTCTTTTCTGTGTAATTGCAATCGTTTTTCGGTGTCCATGCTTATGGATATTTTCAACAAATCCTATCTTCTGCTTTGTCCCATATACACTTACACTAAGGCATTATATTTTTCATTTCAGTTATGGGAAGTTCCAGTTAGTTATATATAAATAACTTCACAGTTATTTATGTGATTTTTAAAGATACTCTATTTCTCTAATAAAATTCTTGATCTGTTCATTTTATTAAATATGTTAATAGATATTTTACAGTTTATCTCTGATAGTCTCATTAACCAATCATCCATGAGGTTTTTTTCCCTTTATTTCCCCCCTTGATTTTGGCTATTTGCACCTCTTTCTGATATATCTAGTAATATTTTTATGAATACTTGCTAGGCATTTTGCATGAGATAATGTAGTGTTTATAGATAATGTTATACTTCCTTAGAGAATTCTATTTACCTTTTTTCGTGTAACAACCACTGTAGTGAGGACAGATTACCATGACTGTAATGATTCAAGACTGATTTTCTGTTTGTTGCTGCTGCTGCTGCTGTTGTTGTTTAAGTAAGGTCCACACCCAGCATGGAGTCCAACACTGGCTTAAACTCATGACCCTGAGATCAAGACCTGAGCTGAGATCAAGACTTGGACACATAGCTACTGAGCCACCTTACACACCCTGAGACTGACTTCCCATTTTTATGAGATCTGGTTTATTTGGGTTTGTCCTTACTTCCTAGAATAAGGCCTTTAATGGACTCAGTAGAAACCGTAGTTTATTTGCCATGGCTTCACCTGTTTGGTGATCACTGAACTCCAAGTTTTATGATTACAGCATTGAGATATTGGTGAAAATTTTGCTTAGATGCTTAGACTCTCAGCTTTCACTTTCTGTCTGCCTTCTGAGTCTCTTGTCTGTCCTCCTTAGGAATCAGTAAATGTGGGGCATCTGGGTGGCTCAGTCGTTTAAGGATCCGACTTCGGCTCAGGTCATGATTGTGCAGTTCACAAATTCAAGCCCCACGTCAGTCTCTGTGCTGACAGCTCAGAGCCTGGAGCCTGCTTCAGATTCTGTCTCTCTCTCTCTCTCTCTGCCCCTGTCCCGCTCAAACTCTATCTCTCTCCATCTCTCAAAAATAAAGAAAACATTTTAAAAAATTTTAAATAAGGAATCAACTAATGCTTCAAGAGGGAAAATTCTGCAGAAAATCAGACCCACTTTCAGTTTCTTGGTGATCTTGGGACCATATGCCCCGACTCCCTCCGTAGCCCCCTACTTCTACTTTTATGTCTTCAGATCAACACCCTTGCTGAAAAGCTCTCCGTTTCTGTGACTCTCGGCCCCTCTCTGTGTTCATATTGGCAAACTCCTCAAAGAGAAAAGGGGCAGAGATTGTACGACATGCCTCAGAGTGTCTCCCTTCTGTCCAAGCTGTTGACCCATGAGTGCTGGCAGCCCTGGGTGCTCTCTGGGCTTTCTAATGAGTCCCCTGCCCACCCAGCGGGTTACTAGCTTTTCTCCCAGGCTTTTTGAAAGATGGGGTTCTCTTTGCACAAGCTCCCCTCTCTCCTAACAGACAAAAGGTAAATGATGGTAGTAACGAGTGCCCTGTGAAAGCACAAAATAGTGATATTCCAGAGAGGGGCACCCTTAGAGGATGCCTAGCCCCAACTACCAAGTTTTTAATATGTAAGTTCTATTTTTACAGAAAATTACAAATGTTTTAAATTTGGTAACTAATTAATTTGAAACACTGTGGAATTCTAGCATAGATATTAGAGCAGTGGCTCTGGAAGTCAGGCCACCTGGGTTCAAATCCTGCCTGTCCTCTGGCCAAGCAGGCGACCCAGGAAAGTCACTTAACCCATCTTGGCCAGTGTTTCCCCATCAGTAAAGTGGGAATAGGTGTATCTATCTCATGGGTGGGAAAACAGGACAAGGTAACACACACAAAACATGCAGAACCGGAGATCACAAGTCTGGGAAAATGTTCACGGAACAAACAAAACAGTTCACGGGACGGATTCCCTCTCAAAGTGGATTTCAGCCCACAGGCCACCGTGTCTGTGCACCTGCCCTGGTCCAGCCCCCTTATCTCCACACGGGGCTCCTGTGAGCCGTGGAAAGGGGGAGGGAGCTGCCCGGGCAAACAGCTCCTTAGTCCTAAACCTGGGTCCATGACTGGAATTTCCTTTTGATGCATTTTATCAATTAAATCCACGTGCCCTGAAAAGCAAGCAGCTCGTTTCCGCGGAGGGCAGAGGGGTCGAGGCTCCCTCAAACTAGAGATAATTCCCTAATGCCACGGCTGCCCTGAATTCACTGCAATCAGTACCAGAGGCCCTTGTGCTCCGACTGAGAGAGGAGAGGGAGGTCCAGCCATATCGTTGCTCATCTAAATTTTTAATAATGCTCCAATCCTCAGATCATCGGGGTAATCAAGCCCAAATTAGCCTGACACTCAGAGCCACAGAATAACAAGGAGAGTCAGAGGGATAATGTTTCTTTAATGAAAATTTCATCAATGCAGATTTCTCATTGAAGATTAAGGGTCTTGGCCCCAAGCCAGCATCAGAGCTGACTGCTGTGACACTGACCTTTGTCCCTCAGAGGCAGACACAAGTGCAGGGTCTTGCTGGCCTCACCTGCTGCGTGACACACAGGTGGTCTTTCTCACAGCCCCAGGGAAGGAAGCTCTCCAGCCTGGGGCAAGTGGGCTCAGGCCCCGTCCTTTCCAGAAGGTTCCTCTGGGCGGCTCAGCACCAGCCTGTTTCCCTGCATCTGGGCCCCTCCCTGCCCCACAGGCTCCTGAGGCCCCGCCTCCCTGACTCAGTAGCTCCTCCATTTCCCCAGCGGCTCAGACCAAGGCCTTGGGGTCGTGTTGACTGGTCTTTCGCTCTCACTGCCTCTGTCCACCCGTCAGCAGATGCCATCAGCCCAATGTGACCTTCAGATGAGAGACAGGAGCTGGGCCCTGGGGACCTGCTCAAACCTGCCTGCCCTCCTCCCCGTGCTCCCCAGGGCCTGCCCCCCCATGCTCCCCAGGGCCTCCCCCTCCTCCCCGTGCTCCCCAGGGCCTGCCCCTCCTCCTCGTGCTCCCCAGGATCTGCCCCTCCTCTCTATGCTCCCCAGGGTCTGCTCCTCGTCTCCGTGCTCCCCAGGGTCTGCCCCTCCTCTCCGTGCTCCCCAGGGTCTGCCACTCCTCCCCATGCTCCCCAGGGGCCTTGCACACACACTGAGGGTCCACGTGACACACACTCAGGGGCTCGCCCCGCCCAATGGCTCCTGTCAGGCTCGAGGAAAGCCAGCGTCCTCTCAGTGACCTGCAAGGTCGTCCATGGGGCTGGTCCCCAAACCTCTCCGACCCTGACCCTTCTCCCCCTTCCCACGAACCCTGCAGTCACTGTGGCCACTGCCGCCCCTCACATGCACCCCGGCCTCCCCCGCTGCGCCCTCGCCCCGGCCAGGCCGCAGCATCCACCCGCCCCGGCTCCTGCCTTCCGGGCCCCGGACGCTGTCACCGCGTCCTCGAGTCCCTCCCGCGTGGCCTGCGGGGCCCGCACCGCGGCTGCCGCGCCCTCGCCGCCCGCTGCACCCGCCTCTCGGCGCCCGTCACCACGTGGTGTTAGTCCCCGTTGGGTTCATTCTTGCGTCCTTTGTCTCCCTCCAGGCCAGCGGGGACCCCGGCGGCGGGGACCCGGCGGCCGCCCTCGCGCTGCCTGGGAGCCGCTGAGGGCGGGGCAGGCGTCCGCGCGGCGGCTGGACGGACGCCCCCGAAGGGCGAGGGCAGCTCCGCAGAAGCTCGCAGCCGCCGCTGAGCCCCCGCTGGTCAGGCCGCTCCAGGCCCCCGGTCGCACCGGGGGACAGTCTGGTCCCCGCGCTCCTGGCTGAGCTGAGGGCGGGGGCGGGGCCCTCGGAGCCGCCAGGGGCGCCCCCCCCCGCCCCCCCGGCCCCCCCCCGACCCCGCGGTGCCGGACTTCGGTCCCCCGACCTGCGGGAGGACGGTCTTCCGTGGTTTTGAGCCCCCCGTTTGCGGCGACTTGTTACGGCGGCCCTAGGAGCGGATACGAGCCGGCAGAAGGTTCTGGGAGCAGCGCGGCCTGACTTACGTCCTGGCCGAGACGGGCCGTGCTGAGGGGAGTTCCGAGGGACGCGCCTCAGCCCTTCTCCCCGAAGCCCCTGCACGAGTCGACCGTCCCACGTGGGCTCAGCGGCTCCTCCAGCCGTTCGACCTGCTCGAGCTCGGGGAGCCCCCCTCCCCCACCCCAGCTCTGTCCCCGCGGCTTCTCGTCTCGTGTCCTCTGGCGTATTTGTGCCTCCTGCCCCCACTGTCCTCGGCCGTGTGTCGGGGGAGGAGTCCCGAGAGCCTCCCGCCAGCC
The DNA here is from genome assembly GCF_003009895.1 of Hyaena hyaena. Lineage (NCBI taxonomy): Eukaryota > Metazoa > Chordata > Mammalia > Carnivora > Hyaenidae > Hyaena > Hyaena hyaena. Next base: position 82,933 of record NW_024082091.1, on the reverse strand, counting down.
GGTGCACACGGCGGGCTTCGCGGGTCCCTCTGACCCGCAGCCCCGGGGCCGCAGACGGGGCGCCATCACCTGTCGTCCTGAATCTCCGTTCCTGCAACCGCGGAATGAATGGGTTTCACTAAGCGATTTCCAAGGGCCCCTTCCGACTCCAATGCTCTGACTGCAATTTCAGAATTCTTCAGATTCCGATCTATTGTCCCCCCCAGTCCTTCAGGGACTCAACAAATGCAGATCGAGGACCAGCTCTGCTCTCAGAGCGGGAATCCAACAGCAGACAGACAGACAGACAGACAGGGTTCCCGCTCTCACGTGCTTGCCATTCCTGTGGGTGCAGAAGACAATAGAAGGCTATAAAATGAGTAAATCGATCTCAGATGGAGACAAAGCCTGTGCAGGAAAAACAGACAGGACGTAGGGTGCAGACGGCTTCTTTAGACAGAAGGTCAGAGCTGCTATCTGAGGAGGTGACGCTTGAGCAGCAAATGGAAGGGCATGAGGCAGCAGGTCTGGGGGGGGTGGCACGTGCAAAGGCCCTGAGGCAGCGAGACTTGGGGTTTGCAGGGTGAGCCAGGAGGCCGGTTGGATGGGAGGGAGGTGATAAGAGATGATTTGGGGGGACCCACGGGAGTTGTGCTGGACCTTGCAGGTGCCATGAGGAAGTGGGGTCCCCTCTCTCCACCGACACATCTACTCAGGGTGATGTGTTTCATGGGGATCTCACGGGGCTCACGCCCACTCTGGGAGTGTGTGGGGCATAGTTCTGATCATGGGGCCAGGAGAGCAGCAGGAGGCGCTGTCGGGCAGTGGTGGTGACCCAAGCGGGAATGTGGGTGATGGGGGTGTGTGTGACAAACAGACTGGAGACTGGTGTGGGTTTTGTGGACTGGACCTGGGCTGGAAGAAGAGGGAGGCCCACAGGATGACATGTGGGCGGGTCACTGGCCTGAGTGACAGGGGTTTGGTGGCACCTCCCACTGAGGAAGGGAACACTGGGTCCTCTGCTGCTTTGTTGGAAACTCGCCCGATCTGGAGCCAGAGAGGCTCTTCCTCCAGAGCAGTGGGGGCGCCTCCCTTAGGCCCGAGGGGCCCGGAGGCTGCGGGCATCAGGGACCCGTGGCGGTCACCACGCACCTCACCAGCCCGAGGACCGACACCGATCTGGATGTGGTGGGTGTTGGGGGGGTGCTGCCCAGGCAGAGCCGGGCCCCAGATTCACGGAGGACACAGAGGCCAGAGATCAGCTGCCACAGTTCTCCCCAAACCCCAACCACAGGCGGGGGTGTCCTTACACGGCCGGTGCGCCCAGAACACCCCCCACGGGCCATGTGGACGCACCACCCCAGAAACGGGGAGACAACTTTACTGCAGCAAAGTGTCAAGATTTCGGCTACGCGGCTTCACCAAGGACACATTGTCCCTTCACCCACCTGTTCTACTTCTCAGAAGACTCGCGCCTTCACCAGGCATTCTGAGCTGCAGTTTGAGCAAAGGCAGAAGGAGAAACAGAGAGAGGGGGAGATGGAGGGGGGGAGAGAACGGGGACAAAGGAGACAGAGGCCTCTCGGCTCCCAGGTGAGAAACAAGAGTCCAGGTGTGTTCAGAGGGGCTGCGACAGGCCGCCCGACAGTCACCAGCTTTGCCTGTTTACGTTTTTGAGACGCTGGAGCTGCCTGAGGGTGGATGGTGGGCGCATGTCCCCCGAAGGACCCAGCAGCCCTTGTCTATATTTCGTCTTTGGATACGTGAGTAACTTCCTCAAATCGGCTGCAGAAACCCCCCTCTGGCTGTAAGAATTCCCCGCATAGTAACAACCCAGACCCAGGAGCCCCACTGTGTGCGGACTGAGATGCTCTGCGCGCCCAGCAGGTGCTCCCAGGAGCTCCGAGAAGAAAGGACAGCTCTCAGCTCCTCTCCCAGCTGGTTAGGAATGTGTACGGCCTGGAAGGACTTCCCGGGGACAGTGGCCCAGGGAGCAGGGGTGTGGCCCCGGCCTCGGCCCGCCCACCAGCCCCCCTTCCTTCCAGGAGGCACCTGAGGAGCTGGTGTTCCACGTTCTGGGCACAGACATTCGCTCCTGGCTGACCTTGGCCTTCAGGGGCCCTGAGTGGATGTAGATAGAGGGTTCACAGGAGGGCGGGGCTGGCTTTCCTCCGAGTCCAACTTCTGGATGGAGCCAGAGCAGGGCCCTGGCCCAGCGGAGCTCCGCCTGGCCCCGCAGGTGAGGCCCGGGCACCGCCCCGCCAGCCTCCCACCTGCAACTCACAGGCAGGGAGAGGCGGAGGATGGGCCCTGGCCGCGGCGGGGCCCCCGGATCGCAGCCACGGTCATCCTCAGGATGCCTGGAGACAGCACCCGGGAGCCCGTGTGTCTGAGCCACAGGCCCCCCTGCTGGGGGAAGGCGTACATTTCTCCGGGCAGAATATTATGAAAACCAAACAAGTGCGGGTGGACCCGGCCGGACGGCTTCTTTCCTGCCACACGTTTTCAGTCACACAAAGGAGGGGTCGTCATTGTTCACGTGAAGCAAAGCTCCAGGTTCGTCTAGAGATCACCCTCCACCTTGTGTAAGGCCTTGTGATGCCTTCTCTCCTGGGAAGGTAACAACCTGGTGCTCACACTGCGCGCCCAGCGATCCTGGAGGGAATCATAAGAATGTTTGAAGGCCTTTCCTCTTTTCACATACACACAACAATCTGTAGTCTCAAGGCCCACTGTAGTCCTTTGAGGGAATAAAAAGAGTTCATAATAGCAGATTTCCTAGATGTCATTGAGGAAGGAGATAAGATTTATTCTTTTTGAAAACAGATTTTTGTTTCACAGCAGCAAGAGGCAAATAAGGAAGGGCATGAACAGAACTGTAAAACAGAAGGAAAAGCACTACTGGGTTTTGGGTTTGTTTTTTTTTTTTTTTTTTGAGGAATTATGTAAACAGTAGGAGAATGCATAGCTAAACATGGTCATAGATTCTGAATCTCGCCAAAATGAAAATAGTTTTGAGGAAAATATTTGAAATATTGCTATAAACCTGTAGTGTATCACAACCCAAAGTCTTCAGTGGACATGCGGCCCTCAGAGAATTAAAGGCATTTCTTAGGAAGCAATAAAAGCCTAAGTAGAGTCCATTTTTTTAAAATGTTGTTTTGTTTTTTTGTTTTTTATTTATTTCTAGGAGAGAGAGAAAGACAGCGTGAGCAGGGGAGGGTCAGAGAGAGAGGGAGTCACAGACTCTGAAACAGTCTCCAGGCTCTGATCTGGCAGTCAGCACAGAGCCCGATGCGGGGCTCGAACCCATGAACTGCGAGATCATGACCTAAGCGAAAGTCGGACGTTCAACCGACTAAGCCACCCAGGCGCCCCAGTAGAGTCCATTTTTGATTCCTTAATAGATGAGAAGAAAACTTTTGGACTGTAGGAAGTCCGAATAAAATAGTGCTCATTTTGAAGTTTCAAAAAAAATTAAGATATAATTTTTATTTTTATTTTATGTTTCTTTTTCTGCCAAACATTACTAATTACACATGTGTATTTATAGAGGCAGGAAGGGGGGGCGCCTGGGTGACTCAGTCTGTTCAGCGTCTGACTTCAGCTCAGGTCATGATCTTATATTCATGGGTTCGAGCCCCGCGTCAGGCTCTGTGCTGACAGCTCAGAGCCTGGAACCTGTTTCAGATTCTGCGTCTCCTTCTCTCTCTGCCCCTCCCCTGCTGTTGCTATGTCTCTCTCTGTCTCTCTGTCTCTCTCAAAACTAAACATTAAAAAACATTTTTAAAAATATTATAGAGGCAGGAAGGTGCAGACAGAGCTCACCGGTCCTCGCGCGGCCCTTTCTGGCCTGGCCTTGAAGGTAACACTTCAAAACAAGACCACTGAGACTCACAGGGGAGGGACCCAGACCCGCCTCTCACAGGAGTGTCCAAAACTGGGCAGCCACGTTTTAAAACCACCACGCGCGGTAGCAGCTTTGCGCCCTAAGATTGGCTTTTTCTGTCCTCCCGTTTCGCTCTGTGCGGCCCCTGGTCCACCTCCCCAAGCCCCCTCCGAGTCCTGGCCTCCCGCGCAGCTTGCCGGAAAGCCCAACACCCACGCTGTCCAGGAAAGCCAAAGTAGAGTCAATTTTTGATTCTGCTGTTGGACGTTGGGCCAACGCCCGCACCTCGGGACCTGAGCTTATTATTAGATGAGGTTGAGTTTAGATACAAAGTAGCTCTACATTGAATCTGCTTCCGCTGGATTGTGTGGGGTCTTTTGTCTTTGGGAGAAAAGCTAACTCACCCAGGAGTGAAAGTCCACGAACACATACTCCACTTTCTCTCACAAGACTGCTTTATCTTCCGCCTTTTGAATCTCTCCTGTTAGTGGCTTCCTGCGTTCCCTGAACCTTGCATTATTTGGAAGAGCTTTTTAATTATCCTGTAATTCTCTCTCAATTTTCCCACGCATCTGCATGAATAAAAGGGAGGCGAAACACTGCTCTCTGTCTTATTTATTTGGCTTCGAAAGCCCTTCGTCACAACGTGGCGTGGTCTGGTCTGGCTCAAGTGGCACCACAGGTGAGCGGCCCCATTAAAGAGAAATTCCTTGGAAGGTCAAGTTTGCTTTCCCTGCTATTGATTCCCTCTGCCCCATCAACCTTGAACATGGGAAAGGTCAGAACAGGTCAAACACAGACCTGGTGGAGTTCAAAGTATTCGCCATTTACTCAGAACTATGCTCAGGCTCTGATTTTTTTCCCCCTTCAGGCTGATTTATTTTATCTTCCTTGCAAAAGTGATTTTAAAAATTGGTTTGTCACTGAGGCGCCTGGGTAGCTGGGTCGGTTAAGCGTCCGACTCTTGATTTCAACTTGGGTCCTGATCTCACGGATTGTGGGATCACTCCACATGGGGACTTGTGCTGACAGCGTGGAGTCTACTTGGGATTCTCTCTGTCCCTCTCTCTCTGCCCCTCCCCCCGCTCACGCATGTGCTCTCTCTCTCTCTCTCTCAAAAATAAGTAAATAAACATTTTTTTAAAAAAATTAGTTTGTCATAAGTTAGCAATAGTGCTAGAGTACCCCAGGACACAAAGACCCCAAACACTTACCAGGTGGAGGGAAGAGGCACAAGATAAAGTAACCCCATGCTGGTTGGACTTTCATACAACTACCAATGGCACTATGGGGTGGGCGGATGCCACGTGGTCTACACATCATGAAACCTGTAGTTTATTAACCACACCTTGTTGAGTGTTCACTGTGTGTCCAGAAATCCTTCCAAGGTGTGTATCAGGTCTTAACCGATTTGATCTTTTCAATATTTTCTGAAGAAGACACGATTACCTTCTACTTGAAGCACAAACGGGAGAAAACTGAGATCCAAGGTGCCCATGTAACTAGCTGGTGGGTGGTACCACCTCACCTTGAACCCAGAACACCGACCCTGGAGCACAGACCAAGAACGATCCATCACCTGGGCTCCATCATAAAGGGTTCTGTGAGGGTGGCCAGATCTAGTGAATAAAGTACTCGACGGCCACTCAGTTGAACATCGCATGGTTTTTATAGAAGTAGGTCCCAAATCGTTCATGGTCCTGAATGTCGTCTGGCAGCTGCAGACTCTGTGACAAAGAAGGAATGGGTTATACCTGTCGGAGCCAGACATGAGACTGTGTCTCCTGGGCTGAGAATCTAGCCCCACCCAGAACATCCATCCAGGGACGGCCTAGGACCGAGAGGTATGCATGCCCTATGGGACTCATACGGTCACCACTGAGACCTGTTTAGAGGATGCTGGAGCAAGACCACTAAGAGAAAGAACCGCTTGACTTGTGTGGCTAACTCTGCAAAGAAAACAATAACCGGTCCCCTGGTGAGGGGACACTGGTCATTGAAACCCAGGCTGCATTTGCATGGTTAGGAAGGTGTTTCCAAAAACTTTTCCAAAATTGTCGCCTTTTCTGTACCACACTTATACTATGATTTGCTCAACTGTTTCTTTAGTTTTACTCACTTTTTTACACAAATAATTGTATCTAAACAGAAAACTTGATATCACAATTCTAAAAATAAAACCACTATCCCTTGCTATAATAAACTGACGATAAGTATAAGGGGAAGACACAGCTTAAAAAAAAAAAAAACTATCCAAATAATAACCAAAGGTATTCTTCATGTCATTGTGGGTATGTAACACCCTTTTGGAAACATTGATGGAGATAAAGGATACTAGATGGATACATTCTTACTACAGGATACAAAATATAAGTTTCCTATTTTATTTTTTTATTTTTTTTAAATTTTTTATGTTTTATTTATTTCTAGGAGAGGGAGAGACAGCATGAGCAGGGGAGGGTCAGAGAGAGAGGGAGATACAGACTCTGAAATAGGCTCCAGGCTCTGAGCTGGCAGTCAGCACAGAGCCCGACGCAGGGCTCGAACCCACAAACCGCGAGATCATGACCTAAGCGAAAGTCGGACGCTTAACCGACTAAGCCACCCAGGTGCCCCAAGTTTCCTATTTTAATTTGACTCCTTAGGAAATCTGATTCTAGTTAACTCTATTCAGATTTATTCTCAAGGAATCATTTAAAGTCTTAATTTAGGGACACCCGCGTGGCTCAGTAGGTTAAGCGTCTGACTTCTGCTCGGGTCATGAGCTCATGGTTTGTGAGTTCGAGCCCCACATTGGGCTCTGTGCTGACAACTCGGAGCCTGGGGCCTGCTTCGGATTCTGTGTCTCCCTTTCTCTTTGACCCTTCCCTGCTCATGCTGTCTCTCCCCCTCTCAGAAATAAATAAAACATTTTAAAAATTATATAAAAAATAATAAATAAAGTCTTAAGAGACTGAACCAGCCAGTAAGGCTGGAATCCAGCTGAGCCCTAAGAAAACTATGTGACGCACAAGGTTGAACTGAAACACTCCATAGCCTGTTCCCAAGTCCCAGCTGGTCTGCAGCCTGAACCAGAGATGACCAGCAAGGCCAGCCAAGATCAGCCAAACCACAGTCAATATCATAGACGCTTGAGTGTGAAAATAAACATTGCTGCTCTAAGTCGCTGAATTTTTAAAAACTTATTTATTTTGAGAGATAGAGAGAGAGAGAGTAAGCAGTGGAGGGACAGAGAGAGGAGAGAGAGAATTCCAAGCAGGCTACGCACTGTCAGTGCAGAGCCCGTTTTGGGGCTCAAACTCCCAAACCATGAGATCATGACCTGAGCCGAAATCAGGAGTTAGAGGCTCAGCTGATTGAGCCTCCCAGGTGCCCCTAAGTCACTGAATTTTGAGTTGGTCCACATCACTATTGTGGTAAAAACTAATATACCTTCCGACTTAGAAAACGGGCCTTTCCTTGTCTGCGCTTCCTGGAGACTGGCTCCAAAGAAATACTTTGCACAATGGAGAGACAGACGCCCCCTGGGGGGTGGGCACAGGACGAAGAGGTTTTCTCTTGCCACCATTAGGAGAAAACCAAGGCTTTCTCAATCCTTATACCTCAAAGCAGGTCAGCCAAGTTCACAAATCACTGCCCTTGAGCCATGCAGCATCCAGTGACCTGCCCTTTCAGTGGATGACCAAAGAAGACAAAGATAAAAAAGAAAGAGAATGTTCTCTGGCTCGCTCCACACTCATCATCCTGCTCTTTGCTCCTAAAATAAATAAATCATGAACATGTTCACCCTGATCATCTGAAACAAGACAGAAATGGGGATAGAAATGAATGTATCAATTAGGTGCCGTGCACAGACCTGCTTCCTTTCTTGTTAGAGACCTTAATTAGAGTTCTGTGGTTTTCAAGTCGGTGAAATGCTAAGTGGAAGTGTGTCAGCTGGTTATAAAGAGATGCCCAAAATAACATCACAGGGAATGGATCTTTTGATAAAATATTCCTAAAGGGTTTTAAGCTACATAACATTTTTTTTTCTACCATCAAATTGGCAGCTCTAGACCCCAGTTTCCAGATTTCCAGATTTCCGTGCCAAGGTGGGTTTTTTTTTTTTTCGATGTTGCAAAATGTGCTTACTGCTTACCTTCCCCCTCTGATGAACTGTCTCTTTTGCATTTTACACTTAATTTTAAACTTGAGACTGAGAACTTTTTTAGTGCTGAGTCACTGACAAAGGAATGGCCAGATTTCCAGTTCCCTGGAGGCAAAGATATGGGACCTCAAACCACAACAGTCAGCATATTCCTTGCGAGATGAACATGAAGAAACAGACGGATCCCCAGCACTCTCTGAGACTCAGTCCCCTTTCACAGCTTTTCCTGGGAACAGAGACAGAGAGTCTTTCGGACCACCTGTCAGAACCTTGGCAAGTCAAGAAATATTTAGCAAACGTCCTGGGAACGTTTTAGGGGCTAATGAAAGACACATGAGGAGAAATCTCTCCCTTCGGGGAACCTATGAGATTTAGACAAAGACGAGACTTTAAAACCGACAGGAAGGATTTGTGCCTTGTTACCGTGCCAGAGGAACCCCTTAAAAATTCAGATTCCCTGAGCTCCTGCTCCAGAAAAGCGCTTCCATTATACATTGTGTGCTTTAATCAAGTATTCTTGCTTCCCCAGCTAGAACGTAGATGCTATGAATTTGGAGTCTAATTTTTAGTAGTCTTCACAGCACCTACCGTTTTTTGAACCCGAGATTAAGAAGTCCTCACAGGCACCTGAGTGGCTCAGTCAGTTGGGTATCTGACTTTGGCTCAGGGCATGATCTCAAGGCTCGTAAATTCAAGCCTCACATCGGGGTTGCTGCTATTGGCGCTGAGCCCACTTCGGATCTTCCGTTCCTCCCTCTCTCTCTGCTCCTCCGCTGCTCATGCTTTCTCTCTCTCTCTCTCAAAAATAAATAAACCTTAAAAAAAAAAGTCCTGGGGCGCCTGGGTGGCTTAGTCGGTTAAGCGTCCGACTTTCGCTTAGGTCATGATCTCGCGGTTCGTGGGTTTGAGCCCCACGTCGGGCTCTGTGCTGTCTGCCAGCTCAGAGCCTGGAGCCTGTTTCAGAGTCTGTATCTCCCTCTCTCTCTGACCCTCCCCTGTTCACGCTGTCTCTCTCTATCCTAGAAATAAATAAAAATATTAAAAAAAAAAAGTCCTCAGCCAGTTCTGGCCCACAACTTAATGGATGATTCTAGAAAACCCGAGAAGAGAGAGCTCCATGGGGACTGGGGGAGTTTAAAAGGAAAAGTCTTTATTTCACGAGGATTCGTAATGTTCCCTTGCACAGGGGACTGTGTTTTCTCAGAAGCTGACATTACTTTCAGGCATGAAATACGACGTATGTTTCATGTCAAACCCAAGAGTGACCCGCATGCAGACCTGGGCTCAGCTTTCAGTTCGTGCCTGGCCAGACACAGCTGTTGGAAAAGGCCCATGTCTAGACGTGATTTGTAATCTCGAAGAGAGGAAAAAGGAGAATAGTTTTTCCATATGACTGTTGGGAGCCCTGCACACACACACACACACACGCACACAGGCTCTTAGACAGGTCGTCTCCACCCTGAATTGATCTGAGCAGAACTCCCGGGGCCTAAGCGTCCGGGGCCACAGGAGCCACCCGGCAGTGGGCACAGACGACCGGCCAGGCGGCAGCTCCTCCATGTCCTTTGTTCAGACCTGGTGCCAGGGGGGGTCAGCTGACCACAAACATCAACATGTGAGGAGGGGGCTCTCGGGACGGCCAACGTCGAGCTCCTGCTGAGCGTGGCGCCACCTCACACCCCTGCACCCCTGCTCCTCTCCCTTCCCCTCTGCCCACCAGCCCCCGGGTCACCTCCAGTCTCCCTCTCAGATCCTGCCTGCTTCCCCAGCTCCCCGAGGTGCACCACAGAGCAGGGGTGAGGGCCGCGGGCTCGGCCTTCCGTCCTGCGACGGTGCGGACATCGCCGCCCTCTGTGGTCTCAGTCTCCTCCTCTGTAAAATGGGTGCCATGCCGGGCACCGGGGGCTTAACCGGGGTGCTCGGTGCTCTGTTCTGGGACCGCATCAGGACCAGCTCAGCCAACCTGAGCTCCGGTCACTTCCTCCAGCGCAGGGCTCGCCCGCCCGGCTTTGCTCCCGCAGCTCAGGCCTCCTTTCCTGCCACCTGCACAACTGCTACAGCTCCTTCCCGTCAGCGGGCACATGTGCACACCTGGGCACACACGCAACAGACACACACGCGCACCTGGACACACATGCAACAGACACACACGCACCTAGACACACACGCACCTGGACACATATGCACTAGACACACACACACCTGGACACACACCCAACAGACAAACATGCACCTGGACACACACACACCTGGACACACACGCACCTGGACACATATGCACTAGACACACACGCACCTGGACACACACACAACAGACACACACGCACACCTGGACACACACGCAACAGACACACACGAACCTGGACACACACACACCAGACACGCACCTGGACACACACGCACCTAGACACACACGCACCTGGACACACACCCAACAGACACACATGCACCTGGACACACACACACCTGGACACACACGCACCTGGACACACACGTACCTGGACACATATGCACTAGACACAAACACACCTGGACACGCACACACCTGGACACACACGCACTAGACACACATGCACCTGGACACACATATACTAGACACACATGCAACATACACACATGCACTAGACACACACACACCTGGACACACACAGGCACTAGACACGCAAGTACTAGACACACACGCACAGACACACACACACACCTGGACACACACATCTAGACACACACCTGTCCCTGGGGCTTGTAGACGCCACAGTGGACAATGCTAGTCCAGCTGCCTCCTCCCCCTCCCCCCCATCTCCCTGTGCTCACCCTCCCGGGGTCTCAGTTCCGGTGACCCCATCACCACATGCAGCCCAGACTGTACTCCAGCTTTAGATCTGTGTGTCCATGTGAACATCCCACAGTCATGCCCAGACGTGGCCTCTCTGGATGTCCCCCCTCACTGGCTGGTTATGCCATCCGCCGGGTCCTTGCCGGGTCCTGGGCATCTCCCCCGTCCCCGCCTCTCCCTCACACCCCAAACACAATTCCCACCCATCTCTGGACCCTGCTCTGCCCCCCACCGCTGCCGTCACCCTCCCAGCTCCGGGACACGTCTCTCACCGAACCACCACCTCACCCTCTCATGGATCGCCCTGGCCCTGGGCACACGCTCCCGCCCACCCCATACTGTGGACATGGCGACCACGTCACACCCCTGCTGAGCCCCACAGAGGCCTCCTGGCTGCTCCTAAGAACCCTCAGTGCCCCCCACTGCGTGGCCCCCAGGCCCTCACTGTCCCCCCGGCACCCTCCGCCCCACCTCCGGCCCTCTGCCCTCAGCGTCCTCGGGGGTCCCTTCCCCACCAGGCACCGCTTTCCTTCCCAACTGGCTGCGCCGTGTTGCCGGGGGCTCTGCTGCTGCGCCCCGGGCCCTCCTCCTCGCCGACCCGCAGGCAGGGTCCTCACTGTCCCTCAGGCCCCTGGCGGCGCCCCGCTCCCTGGAAGCCGCTCCGGGGTGGGGGTCTCCTCCTCCCTGCCACCCAGACTCACAGACGTCCCCCGAGGCGGCATCGCTGGCCACTGTCTGTTCCCACAGCAAAGGACGGTGACCTCCCGGCCCACCGCCCGGAGCAGCGCCTGGCACGTGCTGGGGGCTCAGCAAGTGTCTGTTGAATGAACTAAGGTGTGATTTCCACATCTTCGCTCCCCAGCTCGAGGGTGAGCGACGGAGACGACAGCTGGGACGCCGCTCCCTGGGTCCCCCACGCCCCCAGCTCGCGGGTCCCACACATCTGACTGGCGATCGGTCAGCTCAGGCCCCCCGGGGTCCCTGCTGGTTGTGCGGAAGGGAAACACCCAAGGGCAGCGTCACCCGCGGGACGGAAGGGGCCTCGGGGCTGCCGCTGGGTGGACGTGAGCACAGCCCGATGTCGCCGCCGTGACTCCTGTCCAAGTTAGAGGTGATCTGACAAGTTGGGGGCGTCTGGGCGAGTGTCGCAACCTGTGCGAGTCTCTTTCGTGTCATCGCTCCAGAAGGGGCGAGGCTGTCCTGAAGCGGGTCCTGCCGGGGAAGCCGGACTGAGAGAAAATGCTCGCTGCCTCTCTCCATCCTCTCCCGTCTTGGCCGGATCCTTCGGAGATAATGGTCTGTGCCGCGGGTGGGCGCCCAGAGGCCCCGACGTCAGCCGAGCCCCAGGCCTGCTCAAAACACGTGGGGCACTTCAGTCTTGGAGGCGACGGCATTGATTTCTCCTCCGGCTGACACGCGGGCCGTGGAGACATAACTCCCCGGGGATTAACAGGAGCCCCCTGAGTGCCTGGTGTGGCTCTGACTGCTCCGCAGCCCTGCTGAGCCGGGGCCTGGGGTCTTCCTCGGCCATCAGGGGTCCTCACCACAGACAGGGCGAGGATTAGCCCAATGGCCAAGCAGGCGCGAGGCAGTCGCTGATCAAAAACGTCCTGCTGGTCAGTACGTCCCCACGGCTGACCGTCCCTGGCCTGGAGGAAAGGGCTCCTGGGTCAGCACCTGCAGATCGGCCCCCACTCACCCCTCCTGCTCTGCTTGGGCTCAAGGCTTCTCCTTCCTCTGTGGCTCAGTCTTCCCATCAGCCAAATGGGAAGATTAACATCATCCCCTGCATTGTCTCAGAATGGATGGAAATGTGAGGCCTCAGCAGGGGATCCATGAGGGAGAGTCGTAGGGAAGGTGCAAAGTGCCAGCCTACGGGGCGCAGGCTGCACCCTGGATTAAGAACCACACGGTGAGATTACTTCTATTCATTCTTCAAAACAGGCAGCCTCAGGGCACCTGGGTGGCTTGGTTTTTTACGTGTCTGACTCTTGATCTCCATCTCCTGCTTGAGCCCCAAATTGAGCTTGGGATTCAAGTTGAGCTTGAGATTCTCTCCCTCAAAATAAGGGAGAGAATAATCTCAAAATAAATAAATAAGAATTTAAAAAAAACAAAAACCCAGCAACAACAGGCAGCCTCTAAGTAGAGAAACTGAGACCACTTGTCCATCTACTGAATCTCAGTTCAGTGCTATTTCCAAGAAGCCACAGCTAAGCATGAAACTCCGGACTGGGATACTTTGATCATCCCAGTTCAGTGTGGACAGAGCGTCCTGGTGAGTAGCAAACGCCAGTGGTAATAAACGCCTTAGCTGGCATTCTCCAGAAAACAGAGATGAGGAAGATGTTTGTGTGCCAGTCCGTGGAGGAGCTCAACCCCAGGATGCAGGGGGAGGGGAAAGGAGAGTGACTGAGCCATCGAGGGGGAGGAAGAAAGGGAGGTATGACCCAGCCCCACCCCGCTGGACGTGCTCACGCTGGCCTCCTGGTGAGTCTCACTGCCCTCCCTGGAGACCCTGCCTGCGAGGCTCCAGGGGAGGAACAAGCTGGCCTAATGTAGCCAGCTCGACGGGGCACGGCTTCCGTGGAACACAGTCACTGGTGTCCCACACAATGACCCCCAGAAGCTCGATGCCCTCAGGGACCAGTGGTGACATACACAGGTGAGCACGGGGAAGGACAGCACCGGGCAAACTAGAACATCTGTCACTCTGCTTCCGCCACTGTCACCCGCAAGACCGCGGCCCCGCCTTCCGAAAGTCATCATTTTTCAATGAGCTCCGAACTTGGAACTTTTTCCTTCTGTTTTCACTCGAGTTATTTAGTATGTCTGCCTTGACCACACACCATTCAATTTTTCTTTTCAAGTATTTTTTTTAATAGAGATGGAATCCATATACCATAAAATTTATCATTTTAAAGTGTGCTCTTCAGCGGTTTTTAGTATATTCACGACGTTGTACAACTATGATACTACCTGAGTCCAGAGTATTGGAGTCACCCAAAAACAGAACCCTGAGGCCTGCTGGCTGTTCTGTCCACTCGTCCCTGCCCCCAGCCCTGGCAACCACGAATAAGCCGTCCATCTATGAATATCCCACGAGGAGAATCCCACAATATGTGGCCTTTTGGAACGCCCTTCTTTTAATGTTTTCAAGGTTCATCCGGGTGGTGGTGGTACTTCGTTCCTTTTCAGAGATGAATGTTCACTGAATGGACACCTGCTTCTCCATTCATCAACGGATGGACAGCACTAAGCCCCTTCATTAGAGTTTCTGAAACTTACACTCAGCTGCCCCTCACACGCTAATGTGGGGATGGTTTGGGGCGCGCCCGTCACCTGGCCCAGCATGAGACGGTAGTAAGCATTCATCAGCACTGGCCTATCTCTTGGGTGCAGAGGTGACACTGCATCATTCTCAGTGCTACACCTGGGTGGCATGGGTCCCATTTCAAAGAACTTGTCCTTGCAGACTGACTTGCAGAAGCAGCTGCAACAGTTCACGCCCAGCCCACAGGAGACATGGCTCCCGGGAAGGAAGTCCCTCTAGAGATAAGGGAGGGAGTCCTGAGCCTGGGCTCTGAAAGTCACCTTCAAAACACTGGCACAAAGGCAGCCCATTTGGAGAATGTGTTTCAGGGGAGGTGATACCCCATCTTCCCACAGCTCCCTGTTGTACGTCCCATAGAGTCCTAGTTTAAGCTCTTACGAGTATGGGATCAGACAGCCAAAGACCCCCCCACAGATGAACCCTGGGAAGTCAGTAGAAGCAGGAGTGTGTGGAAGTCAAGAAGACTCTGCTCCCACTCTCTGAGGGCTTTTCCTCCATGTCGCACAACACATTTGCAGCTAACTGAGCTGCCAGTTCTTAGAAAACACGCAGCCCCCTTGGGACGGGCACCCAGCCCTTGCCCATGCTCTTTGACACCATTCGCCACGGCTCATGTTGTCTTGCGGGAACATCACATCCATGCTGGCTTCCCGGCTTGCCGCTCCTTGATTATCCCCCAGAAACAAATTCCCTACCACTGCCTCTATTGGGTTCCATTCCAGAACATGCCATCATTGCAAAAACATAACCAGTCTCTTTGAGAATTTTTTTAAATTGGCCACCAACATTGCGAATCCACAGCGGTCATATGACAAATCTCCAAACCTGTGTTTATCTAAACCGAAAAGATTTGAGCTTCATCTCAAAAGAACTCAATCGTCATGCTCTCTGCAGCCTAGAAAAGCATTTAATTAGGGTGATGGACATCTAGAAACAAAGGCATTTTTGCAGCCCTTTCATTGTATTCATTTGTAAAGGCAAGTGTAGCCACTCAATTGAGAAGGAACTAATTACTCAGTCATATAGTCATTCAGCAAGTAGTTTTGAATAACTACTCTGTGCAAAACACGGTTCGGTGTGATGAAGTGTACAAAGCAATGTATTACAACTCCGTCAAATGCAGCAAATGAGGACAAGTTCCTGCTCCACACCGAGGACTGTGCTAGCCTCGGAGATGCAGTGGAAGGCAACACACAGATCCTGTCACGGCGGGGATGACGGGCTAGAGGAGAGCACCCGCCAGGCAGCCCTAATTTAATAGAGGCTTCCTGCTAAGTAGGACCTGAGCTAACCTTGGACACAGGCATCAATGGGCAACGCCTTCCTTTCCCGCAAGTTCTGTGCTGCGTGGAGCCCTGGTCCTGGGTTCAGGCCCCTCGGGACAAAGTGGGCTTTGCCCCTACTCACTCTGAATGTGCGCAGGACATTGAAACGCTCTGTGCCTCAGTTTCCAAATCTCTGAGAACCAGCACTCGTACCCATTCATTGTAAATTAGACAGTGCATGGAAAGGGCTGCTGTGAGCTGTGCCTGGGGCACGGGGGCAGGGCTGGTGGTGGCTGTCACCACCGCAGGGTGGTGGAAGGCTGGGGTTTCCCTGGCCCCCCTGATAACTCTGTCATACACGCAGCCAGCAAGGGTGTCCTGAGTAGAAAAGGACCATCCCGGGAGGGGACCTGCGGGCGTGGACCAAGCTGGGAGCCTCCCAGGCCAGCGGTAGCTTCAAAGCCAACAAATGGAAACATGTGGCTACAGTGTCCTCTCTCCCCTGAGCCATCACCACATGGCATGGGGGCAGCTCTAAGTGCCGAGTTGGGGTCAACGTGGTGGCCCTCCTGGCTGGTCCCCGTCTGTTTGGGAGGGGCAGTAAGCAGATAGGAAAGTTAAATAACTGTTAACATGGAACTAAGTGCTGCAGCAGGAAATCTTAGAGACTTGGGCTCAGTCAAGGCAGATGCTGTCAACCCGGGACAGTTTTGCACACACACCCCAGACCGGGGACCCTGGGCAATGTCTGGAGACATTTGTGTTTGTGACAGGTGGGGACGGTGCTACTGTATCTGCTAGTATAGACCAGGGATGACGCTAAACACCCTACAATGCAAGGACAGTCCCCACAACAGAGGATCATCCAAGCCCAAGTGCCAATAGTGCTGGCATTGAGAAGCCATGAGATAAGAGAAGTAGAAATGGCTGGTGCTTGTTGGAGAGGAGGCTGGATTAACTGTGTCTCGAAGGACAATGAAAGGCAGGGAACAAACAGGAAAGATGAGCCTTCCAGGAGGGGATCACAGTGCCCATGAGGATGAGGGGGTCAGAGCATGAGAGGGGTGGGGGGACAAGCTGGCTGAGAGGGGGTGGTGGTCGTGGGCAAGGACAGGTGTATGGATGGGGGGGTCTCTTCTGTCGGCATCTTTCTCTCTTCTGCTGGTACCAGAGCCTCAGGTTTCAACTGAGGAGCGGGTCCTCCCGTTGCTGGACCCAGGAGGGATTTTCAGCAAATAATCATACCCTCTCCTGCCCAGGGTCAGCATGTGACCCAGACAGACCAATCAGGCTCTTCTCTGGGGATGTGACGAGGAGTGACATGACATAAGGGTCCAAAAGGTGGGAGTGGATTCACCATGAAGGCAGCTCAGGAAACCCCAGGGTGTCTAGTTGCCACCCCACCACCCCTCACCCCGTCCAGCACACCATTCTGTGTCTTACCTCATATCCTCCCAATAAACGTCTTCAAAACTTATATCAAGAAATCGAGAGCCAGTTTTTGTAGCTTACACTCAGAATTGAGCAGAAGCTCTGGTTTGGCCCTTCCTCACCCTATGCCTCCACATACCCCACCCCCGCCTCAGTCTAGCTCTGGGTCTGCAGATCCTGAAGAGGGGCAGACCGGATCTGAGCACCGTGGTGTGAGACGGAGACAGACAGAAGGGAAATGCGGCCGGGCAGGGTCTCTGCAGCAGCAGGGAATGAGGGTGGGGGGGGGCGACTTGCTGAGCTCCAGGATTCCCAGGACATCTTCCTGGGAGTCAGGGACCCCGGTGGGGCTGTTCACACCCAGCTCCCCCTAGAAGTCCAGAGCTTCCTGCTGGTGTTTGAGGGGTATGAGGTGCTAGAGGGAAGATTAGAAACGACTTGATCTCTGGACACCAGCTTCCTCGTCTGTGACTTCCTGAGCAGTAAAAGTCAGGTCAAGGGATTCTTAGGGCCTCCCTTGCCCTGGAGCTCTCCGTGGTCCTGACATTCTCACAGCGTGGGGATGGCCAGCATCAGTGCAGGTGTGGGCTCTCTGCCTTGGCTGCCCATTCAAGTGACCTTAGGGACATTAAAGATACCAGCTTAAATCTGGATCTCCTTCCCAGAGGTTCTGATTTAATGAGTCTGCTTTCCATCGTGGGCGTCAGGAGTTTTTAGAGCTTCCCAGGAGTGACTGATGTGCAGCCCGGGTGGGGAGCCACGGCCAGACTCAATTCTGCAGAAGAAACCCAGCTCACAGCACTGTCAGCCAGCCAGCCTCCTGTGGGATCAGCACTTCCCCACCGCAGACGTGGGGACCTCGCAGCCACCCTCTGCCCCCCATCACCTCCCCTGGGAATCGTGAACATGACCTCTTTCTATTCTTTAGGAATCTTCTCCCGCCTTGCTCTCTCTCTGCCCTCCCCCATCCCCTCTACCCTCTCCAGTGAGCTGAGTCTTTCCAGAAGGGAAGGACTGCCGCCTGTGCCCTTGGAACGTGCCTGTGACAAGGTGGCCACACCTGGTTACCTCCTGGGGACAAGTAGACAGGACCGTGGGCAGAGAGACTCACGCACCCGAGACCCCCAGTGTGACCCTGCCTCCATAAAGCATGTGACACCAGGCCAGCACACAGCGACCGGGACCTTCCCAGACAAGTCTGGGGGTGCTGAGAAAATCCTAGAAGAAAAGGTGGGGAGGACAGAGCCAGACAGAGAACTGCCTCCAGTCCTAGAAACCCCTAACAGAAGTTTCCAGAACAAGCACATGCCCAAGCCCCCATTTAATGTTTTTCCTGGGAAGCTCCTTCTGATGGTGACCTTCCACCCCTCTGGCACTTCAACCCTAACTCCCCGGGGTTCCCAGGGGAAGACTGGAGCCGGGAGTCCAGCACTACTCACTGTGCTCAAGCCCCCGCGAGCATCAGGACCCCGATGGCCAGGCCCCGGGCACAGGCTCCAAATCATCTGGGCTGGGCTGGTGTGAGACCTGGCGTTTCTCACAAGGCTCCAGGGCACGCGGATGCTACTGATCGTGGAATGACACCCCAAGGGCCACAGCTCTCCACTGAAGCCTGTCCACCCAAAGCTGGCGACCATCGGGTCATGGCCACCTTCCTTCTGCTTCCCTCGGCGCCCTCCCCTGGCCTGCAGTGCCCTGCGGTATGTGGCAGATGGGACGCGCAACCTCATCTCCTCTCCTTCACACGGCTCCAGCTGCCCTGGCCTCCCGGCTGCTCCTCAGCAAGGACCGCCAAGGGCTCTCCTGCCTCAGGACCTTTGCACCTGCTCTTCCCTCTGTTTGGTGTGCTCTTCCCAGGACGGCTCACCTCCTCATGCATAGGACCCTCCCTGCCCTCACGTAGGACCTCCTCCATCAGCGCTATCGTCCCTTCTAGCAACTACCACCTCCCTACACATCACACAATGGTTGGTTCAATGGCTATTGCTTGTCCTCAGATGGGAAGGTAGCCTCTGTGAGAGCCGGGACTCTGTTTTGTTCCCGGCCCAGTCCCGGCATTCGGAGCAGTGCCCACAGGCGGATTCCCAGGAAACACATGTCAGTGAAGACTCGGAAGCAGGCCCTTCCCCTCGCTGATCTCATGGCTCTGTCTCTCTTATGCTGATTTGCAATGGTTCTCAGACATCACACCCGTTCCTTATCGGTTCCTAGATCCTAGAGCCTCAGAGCACCGCTGGGCAGCAAACACCCCTGGGCCAACAAGAGACCGGAAGGTGGCTTCACCGTGTGTCCGGACGGGCAGGAAGGCTCTCCGCCCCCTGAGAAGGGCCCGAGCCCGGTGGTGCCTGGGGCCCGGCTCCACGCGGGCGCCCTGCCGTGCCCTTCACTCACACACTCTGCTCCTTTCCGGCGCTCAGCGAGCCAGCAGCGCTCGGCCGGCCTCCGTGTCCATCCATCTAAGTAGCACCAAAATTAAAAACAAATGAAGCGCACTTAAGAGCATGCCTCGGGAGTTAGCGGGCGCCCTGCTGACGTGAATGGGTTCCTTTTGGGGTCTTCGTGCTCATCAATTATTTATCGAGCCCTGATTATGTTCCTGGCGCCACCAAGACAGAAAGGAGACAGGGTCCCTGCCCTGGGGGCTTCCCAGGGAAGAAGGGAGAGTTTGTGAAGCTAAAAGAATGTTCCGGCTGAGAAGACAGTGACCCGTCATGGCTGGAGGCTGCTCTATGCCTTTATGAGATCTTTACTTTTAATGATGTTCATTCATTTTTCTGATCTGAAAGGTAGCGGAAACTTTATAATATATTCCTACACAAGAGAGAAAAGATAAAATCCAACTCCAGTATTTTGCTGCACAAATAAAGTCTTCCTAGTTTATAAAGGATTATCCTAGTTTATTCAGGATTTAATCTGAATATGTATTCTTCAGATGCTGCCTTGATTTGTCCCTCACATTGTATCACGTACATTTCTCTGTGCCGTGGACGTCAGAGGCATAAACGCTACCAGCTATAAACATTGCGTCCCGTGGATGTGCAATGACTCCCCTACTGCACGATGTAAGGTTGTTTTCTCTATTTTGTGGTTGTTTGATAGAAAAACATAAAAACCCTGCCATAAACACCCTTGGTTGGGAGTCTTGAATAACTCTTGTGATAATTTAAGTTCCTAATGGAGAAGAGGAAAACCTAAGCTCAAGTTGGAAGTAAATCCCAAGCTTTCCCAGGGTTCTGTTTGCAGGGGTGAGGGTGGGCGTGAAGCGTTCAGGGAGCCAGAGAAGCCACCCAGAGCCACACGTGGGCCCCTCGAGCCATCACCTGGAGAGGCCCACGCCCAGCACCTCCCTCTCCGCTGGTGGGTGCGGGTGCCTGCCGGATCCCACCTTCCGGCCCGAGGAACCAGAAATAAAGGGCATGACCATGGGAAATATAAATAATCCAGTGCAAATTAGTTTTTTAAAAGAGAGCATTTGTCATATTCTTTTCTTATTTTTAAAAAAAGTTTATTTATTTTGAGAGAGTGTGTGTGTGTGAGAGAGAGGGAGGGGCACAGAGAGAGGAAGAGAGAGAGAATCCCAAGCAGGCCCTGCACTGTCAGCACAGAGCCTGACACGGGGCTCGATCTCACAAACCGTGAGGTGATGACCTGAGCCGAAATCAAGAGTCAGATGCTTAAGCCACCCAGGGACCCGGCTCTTCTTATTTTTTAACTTGATATAACAAAGTGTGCCTGTTCTGGGGCAGGGCAGGTCCAGGAGGCTCTGAGCTCCATCTAAGAACAGAGACTCCACTGAGGAGAGACCAGCCTCTGTTTCTTGTGTCCCCTCCCTGAAAGGAGGGAGGAGACCCAGGGCCCCCTCGAGTTGCCTGGCGGGAGACACCACACCAGAGATGCTTCTCTCTTGTGCTTGCCTGTAGCAGACAGAGGAATAGTGGAGGATTGGACATCTCCGGCTTAAAACTAGCATCCCACTAAAGCTCTCTGTTCTAGGAAACGAGGTCACGCCATCCTCAGCTCATCTGATTTAATATAAAAGCTCAAACTCTCAGCCTGATGGCTCAATATTGAACTGCCCTTTTGCAGAGCTACCCTTGGTCCACGGGTGCCTTTGCCTGTTAGAACGAGCTGCTCTGGCCCCGGGTCTGCATCTAAGGGGACAAATGCACTGTCACAGTCATATCTTCTTCCAGGAGAAAAGGCCCCATGTGGCTTCACAGTCTTCAGGTCCTTTGTGATAGATCCGGAAGAGATGAGACATTTTGTTGGACACGACACCATATTCTTTAGTCCATGACTCCTGACAGTTCAGGTGGGTGTGGGTCAGGATCATGATTGCATGTAATGGAAAGACAACTCAACCTAGATTTAAGAAAAACATTTTAAAACAAATGCATTGGTTCATCAGCAGAGAACTCCAGGGGTAGGTGGTGTGGGTTTCAGGCATGGGTGTATCCAGGACCCCCCACTCTCTCCATTATTGGCTCTGATTTCACAGGTCTGGGCTCCTTTCTGGGACGCTCTCACGCTGTGGCAAGAAGCTGCTGGCAGGTCTGGGGTCTCAGCTTCACACCTCGAAATCCACAGCAAAGAGCGTTCCACCCCTGCTGCCGATCTGAGGGAAGAGCTCCTACCTCTCCTGAACCTGCAGCGTGTCTTTATTCCCCCACCAAGGCCTGTATTTATATTTAAAACAAGGCACTGCTAAAACGACTGCATAATCGCCCTGCGCTGCGGCGTGCAGACAGGGGTTTTGATGTACAGATGATTCTAGCAACTCTTCGACCTGCAGCTTGATTTTACTGAGCATCGTGGAGCGATAGAGCGGCAGGATTTTCCCAGACGTTTTACAACAACCATCAACAACTCTTACAAAAACCGTCTTCAGGACCCTCATGCATTCACCTGCCTCCCTTCTCCCGCGTGGATCGGTTCGTCCTGTTTCCTCTCTCTGCCGCCTACTCCTGTTCCTCCCCGAGGAGTCTGTCATTGAACAAACATGCAGAACGAGGCACTGGGGCGTTTAGGATGCTTTCAAGATACAAGTGAAGAAATGTGTGCAGGGCCGCAGTCCCATCTGACAGTCACTGACCTCGCTGCTTAGACGCGTGCCCTCACACCCCAGATGCTTGCACAGGCCCTGAAGCCCAGGCGGCGGCCTCAGTGGTTGCCCTGCGCTCTCTCCCTGGCAGCCCCTCGCACAAGCTTAATCAAAGGTGCTGCTTAGGTCAAGAAAGGTCAGACTCCAACAAGGGACCTGTGAGGTCACTTGAAAGAAAAGGACGTTTGGAGCCCCTGTGAATCCCAGGGGAGACAAGGGGAAAGGAGGGTAGGGGATGCCATATCCTGACGGCACAGAGGCCACAGGTGACCAGTGAGTGAATGATACAGCACCTGCTGGGTGAGCCAGAGCCACGGGGATTTCAGAGGACACAGGACAGCTGTGACTTGGTGGCATCTTCCACCGGCATCCCAGCCTCTCACCCCCTGGATTCTGAGTTGACTGTGACAGCCATTTGTCACCAGGATGACACCAAGGTGTGGCCTGGGGAGATTGTAGCCCCTGTCCATTCCCACCACACCCCCAAATTCACACCCCCCCCAATAGTCAGGGAGAACTTCTGGGAAAGAGCAGCAGGGAAGCCCCCTAAAGTCCCTTCTAGTCCAATTGCCTAAAGCTTCCCCCATACGGAAAGGCTGTAGCTGTGTGCCCCCAGGCTAGCCACTGACCCTCTCTGAGCTTCTTTTCTTCTGTCTGGGGGAGCAACGGTAGTGATGTCATCCGGAGCCGGAGCCGGCAACCATAAGATGGCCTAACAGAGCAGCCCAACCCGACAGCACATCCCAGGGGAGCACTGGGTGTTGAGAAGTTCCTAACAATTCTCTCTTGACTCCTCATACAGAAAAACAGAGCTGTGCCCTCCACCCACCCCGTTCCTGCTTCCAAGGCGAGCAATGATGGTGATGCTGATGGCTATCCAGACATAACCCCCCCCCACGAGGACAGTCATCAGGAGGGGACACAGGTGGATTCTCTCCAGCGACGATGTCAGCATGAACAAGCAAGGAGGAGACAGACCACTTCTGCTCATCTCCTGTCACCGAGAAGAGGCCAGGCCCAAGTCTGCCAGATGCTTAGTGAAGCAGGTCAGAAAAGTAGAAAGCGAGCTGACATGTCCAAGCAGACAGACGCTCTCAGTGTCAGCGTGATTCGATAGACCCTTGAATGTCTGATGAAAGAAAAGTGAAAACACTGACAAAGCCTGGGCACAATGTTACTGCCCCCACTGGACACACACAACACAACCCAAGCACCCACCCCTTGGGGACATTTGCGACATGACACGGTGGTCGGGGACAAGGTGTCAAACATGAAGATGCTCCGAGATGTGGTGGGAAGTGTGGTGTGTTGGGGTGAGATGGGCTGTTCCCACCAGGGCTGAGATCAAGGAGACCCAGAGCCTACTAAGCACTGCAGTGTATCCACTCATGAGCCCTGTAGCAGTCAGCTGCTGTCATGACTAAGCTGTGTAACAAACCACCCAAACTCAGCTGCAAAGAATAAGCGTCTAATTCTTACTCTCAAGTCTACAGGGCTGTTTGGGTCCATCACGTCTAGGCTGAGCCTGGCTTCTTTTCTTGGCTTCAAGCTGAGGGGGGAGTATAGGGCTGCTGTACCACATCTCCCATTTTCCCAGGACCAGTGAAGACCAGAGCACATTCCTATCATAACACAGGGCAAGAGCACAAGAGGTCAAGATCAGCTGTGCAAGCACATTTTGACCCTCTGCCCATATTGCATCAGCCAAAGCAAATCACATGACCAAATTCAGTGTCAATGAGACATGAGATTCCCATTTAGAGGGGCAGCCCCCATAACAGCCCCCTTGTCATGTGACAAGGGGCATGAATCAAGGAAGGAAGAGAGAGAACAAAGAACAGTGATATTCAGCTATATAGGCTCCCAGGGACACCCAGGGGGCTCCATCATCTAAGCATCCGACTTCAGCTCAGGCCATGAACTCATGGTTCATGAATTCTAGTCCTGCATCGGGCTCCATGCTGACAGCTCAGAGCCTGGAAGCTGCTTCTGATTCTGTGACTCCCTCTCTCTTTGCTCCTCCTTGGCTCATGCTCTGTCTCTCTCAAAAATAAATAATCATTTAAAAAAATTAGACAAAAACAACAACAGAGGCTCCCAAAGGCATCAAGTCCCATCCTGGGCATATTTCCAAAGAAATAGAATCCTGGACCCTGGGTTTGGAACATTTCTCTTCTCCCTGCACAGATTCCCACACCTGTAACACAGGGGTAAATGCGTCACATCAAATCGTATCACGTTCGTTTGTTTCAAGCTGAAACAAGCAAAGGCCGGAAGTGCTTAGAGCAGGGCGGGCACAGTGTGGGCAGAAGCCACCGTCCGCCCTCGGAGCTCCTGTTAACACTCCGCTGGTGCAGATGCCCTGAGTGTCTCATTAGAGCGCCACCCCCCGACTAGTCACATGTTCTTTTCCCTTCCTGTGAGGGCGACTAACTGTCACGGGGCAGAGTATCCTGTCTGGGGGCGAAGAGAACAGGTTAGGGCCCCGGAGTCCCAGCCCTGCCCCCGACCAGCTGTGTGTTCTCCAGCATCGCCAGCCTCCCTTCCCCATCTGCAGAATGGGTATAATCTCAGCCTCATGTCCGTGATGGTTGGGGCCAAATGGGCTGATGTCTCAAAGTGTTCAGCACAGCCTGGCCTGAGATGGGTGGGGGAGGGCACGAGGAGCCAGTAGAGAGAGCACTGAGGTAGGAGTCAGGTGCTGGGACCTTGATCTCAGCGCCACCACCGACTCCCTGGGGGACCTGGAAGACCCTGTGCCTCCTGAGCCTCCCTGTCCTGTAGACACAGGAGGTGACCAGTCAGGCCACGGATGTCCCCGCAGCTCTCTGGCGTCCCTGACCCACTGGCTGTGCACACCTCACCAGACCCTGACCAGGCAGGCCCCACAGAGCCCAGGGGCGCCCCGTTAGCTCAGGCGGGGATGCATTTCTGCAACCAAGACTGTGTTTACCAGACAAGATTTCCAAGGGTTTTCTTTCTTCGAGGAGGGCTACTCTCTCAGCCTCGGGTGATTATTTACACGTGTCGCCCGCAGGGGCCTCTCAGAGAACAAAAGGAGACCCTCCTCGCAGGGGCACAGCCTTGTTCTCTGCTGCTCCCGCCTGGCCCGGGGCAGACCTCCCCGACAGACCCCACACCCTGGAGGCAGACAGGAGCCAGCCAGGGGCTGGGCAAGCCCTTCCCAGGCCCATGATGGGCTCCTGATCACCCCAGCTTTCTGCCCCCTGCCCCCTGCAAAGATGGTTTCCATCCAACACCTGTTCCCAGATCCCACTGTCCCACAGTGTGAAAACCACAAATGATAAACACCCCTTAACTGGTCACACAAATAGAGGAACCTGTGTGACCATATTTAACTTTAAAAGGTCTTTGCTGGGACCCATGGATGGTAGCGAATCACATGCGTCCCCTACTCTGGGCTCAGAACCCCGAGAAACAAGTTTGGGCATCGATGAACCTTGCGGTTACTACCGAGCTGCTGTGCAGGAAGCAACTCGACCTCGGGCCACAAACCCACTTCCCGGTGCGACCTCCAGGAGGAAGTCTCTCGGCAGCACCCGACAGAGAGGATTGGAAAGCTCACGGCCAAGTGCACAGGCCTGGCTTTGAGCTCTGATCCACCGACTGCAGAGAAGGACACTGGTCTCCCAACCTCAAACCTTGGGGCCAAGCGGGAAGGGAGGTCGGGCCTGTGCGGTGCCTCTGCCCACATGCCGCTCACCCGCCTGCCAGCCCGGTCCTGTGCAGTGTCGCTGCACACCAGCACGGTGCGGTCACGCGGACTTGATGGCCGGAAGCAACAAGCGTCTGCGTGAGTGAGGGCCCAGCTGTTACACGGCTCCTGAGAAGGCCCAGCTCCGCAGACCCTGTGACTCCATCCCCCAGCTCGGGCGGCAGGGAAGTGGGAGCCCAGAATTAGTGCAGGGACAAAGTCACTCAGTACATGAAGCTCACAGCAGCCGCCTCGCCCATGGGTGCCTCCGACTAGGACACATGACACTGAGATGACCCAAATTCTAAAAGGGCCATCGAATTCTGATCTGAGAACGAAATTGCTGAGAGACAATGACAGCTAGAGACAACTGCTCAGATGAGCCCCGGCCTCCTCCTCGGCTCAGAGCGGCCCCTGCCCACCTGCTTCAGGATCCCGGTGCGCTCCGGCCTCGGGGAGGAGGCAGGGTTTCCCCAACACGGTGAGCAGGCCTGGGACACGTAGAGCGTCCCAGAGGCCGATGCCCGCCCAGCTCGGCGGCCCCGAGGGAACAGCTTCCAGGCTGAGCAGTGAGGCGGGTTTGAGTGGGATGACGGTTCTCAGGAGGGAAATCGAACAAACATCGGTGGGGCCTCGATTACCGTCCCTGGGGTGCACTCATGTCACTTCTGCTCTCTCCCCAGACCGACCCCACTGCTCCCCATGGGATGGAGGGAACCGGCCCCTCAGGCTGGTGACACGGGCGCAGACTTGGCGACACTGACCCGGAGAGCGCTGGCTGCTGCTGCTGCTGTCTGACCCATCAGCTCGCTGCCCGCGGGGAGAGGCCTGCTCTGAGACCACGTGACAGGCACCACGTGGTGGCGAACCACTCCTGCCACCTCTGGAAGGAATTCCTAGGACGGTTTTGATCCGTAGCTGTGACCTTCTTCCATCTTGGTGAGTGACACATCCTGGCCACTTGGCTGGCTGTGTCCCGGCATCGGCTGCAGCTTCGATCCCTGTAGATATCGATGCGGACACAGAACCGATGACATGTCCCCAAGGGACAGCAAATGCCCCGTTTTGATAACAGCGTCATAAGTCTCAGATTACTTTTCCTGTAATTTGCTCCCGAGCCCATCAGGAAGAGTCAGAGCCGGGTCTGGAGTATCAGCGATGTTAGATTCTAGGAAGTCTGAGGAGGAGGCAAGGACCTCCCCCTCCTTCCCTCCCCCCTCCCCCCGCGTTAGCATGATATCCATGCAGACAGACCTGGGACAGACCCTGAGCCTCTGCTGTGTGTGAGTCCATGTTTTGTCTCCACTTACCCAAGATGGGAAATCACAAATGTCAGCTGGTTACACCTAGTGGGGCCGCTTGATGATGCGATCGGCCAGTTCAAGCTCAACCTGATGCATCATCATCAACCATCCGGAAGGCTTCACAGAACTGCAGGTGAGGGCTCTGTCCAGACCTGGGAGCAGAAGTTCCAGCTGGGGGCGGATTTGCACCCGGCACATTGGGCAATATCCAATTGGGTGACATTTTGGGTTGTCACCACGGTGGAGGGATGCAATTGGCACCTGGAGGGTGGAGGTCAGGGATGCTGCTAAACATCCCATGATGCCCAGGATGCCCCACAAGGAATGAAGGCGGGTCCTGCCCAGAGTGTCAACAGAGCCAACAGTGAAAAGCCCTGGTTCAAAGCCACAGTCGACATTCATTCCATCGATGGTTATTGCCAGGGATGATACACAGCTGGAGGTCTGGCTTTTCATCAGGGCATCTCTGGCTTCATGCACAGCCAAAACCTTGCGTAAATCAATTCTGTTTCCTCTCCAGCTTCATCCTATTGTAATTTTCTCCTTCCCACTTTTATATTTTGTCACTGGAGAAATAATGAAAAAATAAAATAAGCTGGAGAGTCGATAACAATTTTGTTTTCTTCAAGGAGAAAGAAGTAATTTGAAATGACTCACGGGAAGCTGAAAATTGGTGAAGAAAGAAGACATGGGCTCATTGAACAGAGCATCACCCAGAGAGGAGCAAAGAAAAGTCTTTGTGAGTGTTGGACAGTCTCACAAGCCAGCACGCCCGAGTGAGGCAGGGGTAGAGGCTGCGGGAGGACCCGGGGAAAGCAGGGCTGTGTGATGCAAGTCAGAGCTTCCCAAAATGCAGGCCATGCCTCCTTAGTGGGGCCTGAGATCAGCTTCCATTTTATGATGTGATGCAGACCAAACCAGCAAAATGACAAAACTGAGTAGAAAATATCAAAGGGTACAGTGAAGGTGAATATTGTTTTGTGAAATTTTATTTTCATAGCTTCTGTGTGCATGTATGTGCCAGACCTTGTGGGGAAAACAATTTGAAAGACAGTGGTGTGGATGAAGTCATGGAGGATTTGGAGACACCTAAGTATCTATAAGCGATTTTGCAAATAAAAAATTAAAGGAAATTACTAACTCCGAGGAAAACAAAGGATGCATAGGAAGGGGAATGCAATCATATCATAATTGGCTGTGTGATGAATAATACCTCCCTGGTCACATGACATAAATGTGGAGTGTGACCTAAATGAAATTGTGACTGACCCATGGAGGGTGGTGGGAGGCATGGTGCAGGTGGACTAGCAGACCTCACCGCTCATCTAGGGCGGCAGGGAGATAACAATACACCTTGAAAGCTCCATGTATGGCTTACTCTTCCAAGATTTGGAATTAACTTGCAGAGCAGCTAAAGGAACAATTCTGGATGTCTCTGGGAAGAGATGGGCAAGGAAAGGGCAGAGTTCATAGTGTTTCTCTCTGTGACCATGTATCTCATTATTTCCAAAGAAGACTCCAATGAAGGGAAACTGAGGACCAGAGAGGGTGTGGTGACGTTGCTGGAAAGAGCCCAGGGACCCCGGTGGCTTTTGCTTCCAGGACTTACAGCTGCGCAATCTTAAACAAGTCCCTTCCCAGCTTTTCACTCCATTGACCAATCCCTAAAACACAGGTTGGGTCACATTGACCCTTGTTCAGCCCTGGCTCTGCATCTTCCTGTGAAACAGCTAGAAATCCTGGGCAAACCCACTTTGTCTCTATGTCAAGTAGTGTCAGCAACACGAGCACTGCACCTGGGAGGTGAGCGTCAGGAAGCTTGGTGGGTTCATCAGTGGTGGAATATGCAGGCAGCCTTTGCCCCCCAGCGTGACGAGGTCCCCTTAACCATGACGTATAGAATTGCTCACCCCTATGTGACAGTGTCAGGAAGGATACTCTCGTAAAAGGTTAGTTTTCGAAAAATGCAGGATCAAGGCCCTGCTGATAGAGTCATGATCTGGGAGAGTCCACGGCAGAGGCATAGGTGCCTGCGGTCACTCGATATCTATTATCCCCTTTGTGGAGTATTAGAAGTCCCAGTTTTCAGCAGGCACGGAGACTTCCAGACCAAACCCCAACTTCCCGCCCGATCAGGTGCAGCTGCAGAGCTCCGTCCCGGGCTGCCCCAGTGTGCACCCCACCCCCGCCCCCTCCCTCCTGCCTATTAGGACCTGCACCCCTGCACCGGGTGAGCAGGAACAGCGTCTTAACGTGACAGAGCACAGGAGAAGGAGGCCCGGACGCCCCTCCCGTGGAGCCGCCCTCCCTGCTCTGGGCCTCCCACGCCGAGGCCGCTGTGCGGACGGAGACTGACTTCTGCCTCATTCAAGCCGCTGGCACTGGGGTCTGTCCCTGCACCAGCTGGTGGACTATACACCCAGAAGTAAGGAGTACATTTAGTGTTTTAATCGTTATCTTCTCACTTCAGGGTGAGTCAGGGGGAAATCCCAGCTCGTCACCAAGCCCGGGATGCCATTCGGGTGGGGGGGGGTGCAGCAGGAGGGACCATCACCCATGAACTTTTTCAAGGAAACTGGGAGCTGTTCTGACGTAAAGGAAACATAAGATAATGCATGGGCGCTACACGGTCTGGCAAGGATTCTGAAGGTGACCCTGAGTGACCGAAGCTTGGGAAACTGTGCCTGACAGAGTCTGTCTTCTTGTGGCTCTGTGGACAGCGGTCCCTTGCATCCACTTCCACGTAGAAAGTGACCTGAGGGAGCAGCAAAGCAGCCAAGGTCAGGGTCAGAGGCACAGACTTCCCCTCAGGAAAGTGGGAGTGAAGCAAATGAGGATCAGGAGACACAGAGGCCTCAGCGGCTCTGGCCACCGTCCTGCCTATGTGGGGCCCCAGCACACACCCCTGGGCACCTGGCCGGCCCCAAGTCCCCGACCAGCAGCTCGGATTCTCTGCCACATTACGTGGCTACATATTCTGGCGCCGGCTTGGCCGTGCGTGGCCTGAACTCTGAGGGCCGCTTCCTGAATCTGCTCACGAAGGCCCGTGTTGCCGACCCTGCAATGAAGCCCCGTCGCCCTGCCCGCCCAGCTCCCGCCAGGAGCATTCACACAGAAGGTCTCACTGTCCCCTAGCCTCAGACTCAGACGTGCACTGGCCTTGACTTTCCGCAAACTCCCACCGCCTGCCTTGGGTCAGAGGGCACCCCAGCACCCGCTGCACCTCGAGCAATCCCGAATTCCTGTGTGAGCCCCGCTTGCCCGCAGGAAGCCGGGGTTTCGCAGAAGCAGAGAGTCCAGAGCGGACTGGACACAACGTGGAGCGGGACGAGACAGTCACATCGACTCCTCGAAGCAGCGGGAAGACGAGATTGTCCCTTTGTATGGAACAGCGCTCTCTGTCCCCAACCGTAGGGGAAGCCCCCAGGAGATAGCAGTCTTGGCCTTTGCTCAGCTGGAGGTTTGACATTTCCTTAATACACACCCTCAAATCTGTGTGCCCAGGGGTGTTCGAGCCAGCCGTCCCCACGACCTCGGCCAGTTCCTTAGCTTGTGTCTCTTTACCTGTGAAGTGGAGACAGTGGTCATACCGGCCTCCAGTGCTTGTCTGAACCACAGGAGAGGGCACGAAACCCGTGGGCAGGGAGGGCACGAAGCACGGAGCCGTGTCCCCACCGACTTGGTATTCGGGGAGCAGCAATCGTCTCTGGGTCCGAGTCGGGGAGGCAGAGCAGGCCCACTGGAGCTTAAAGAAGGACCCAGACTGGACGCCCCTTCTTCCCGGGGCTCCGCCGTCTGCAGAAACAGGCACGGGGGCGGGAACGGAAACTCCGCGGACGCGGCACAGAGAGGGCACCGCGGCTGCCCAGCCCTGCACCCGCCTCCCCTCGCCGCCCCGGCTCTCCGGCCAAAGCCAGTCGGCCCAGTGACCCGTCCATCTACCGAGGACGCCCACTCGCAGGCACTAATCTGCTGAAAGGCCGATGTGCTCAAAGCAGTTAAGCGAATGCCTGCAGCAGAGCCCGGAGGGTTCGGGGAGTGTGACAGCTGTCAGAACAGGGCCCGGGACAGGGACAGAGGCAGGCGTGACTGCGCGGCGGGAAATGCAGAACGCGGCTGGGACTGGGCATTTTTCCATTAGTGATGAAGCCACAGCCATTTCCCTGTACCTCCCGCCTCCACCGTCTGCGCGCTAGGAACGTTCTCCAAGGCCCCTCGCCCGGGCCGCGCCCCGAGCAGGAGCCCCACCCTGGCTGGGGTGACCCCGGTGTGGCGTGTGCAAACTGACACGTCTCAGCCGCACTCGGTGAAGGGAAAACTTGAGGCTTCTCTGTGGACGGACCTGGGCTCTATTGGAAAAGTGACGCCCCTCAATCCCCTGGTGTCGTGTGGTCACCCGGCCTGGAGACAGTTTCGATTTCTCTCAAAGGGCCGGGACTCAGGAGTATCCGACACCTTACATAATAGCTTCCTGTTCTCCGAGACTCTGTCTGTGAAGTCGGCACCGTTCAGGGTGACTGGGGAGGAAGGATCTGGAAGGTGCTCTGCTGTCCCCTGCCCTTGGTCACAAGAGCCCTGGGACTCGGCACGACCTGAACGCTCCCTGAAGGGGCAGCGGGAGCCCGGGAGCTCTGTGCTGGGGGCAGAACGGAACTGATCTCAAGAGCCTGGCGTTGGTCCGCAGCTTGGGGTGAGCTGAGGCAGGGAGGGAGGAGAGCGTTTCGGGGGGGCCCTCCCCGGTGCCCCAGACCTCTCCCAGGGGCAGAGGCCCCAGCCTGCTCTGCCTTCCCCCGGGGCGGGTTCAAGACCCTCCTGAAGCTCCCCACTGGGTGAGTCCAGGGAGGGAGGGGGGGCAGGCCCCTGACCTGGGTGTGGGAGGAGTTCTAGAAGCCAGCCTCAGTCCCCAGTCCCCAGCGCAGGTCCCCATCCACCCCAGCTCAGCCACTGGAAGGGGCTCATCTTCTCAGCGCCCGCTGCCCGGTTTCCATGGTTCCCAGCTTGACAAGAGCTCTCTGGGCCCAGGGGCCCCGGGGCACAAGGTGACAGGCGCTGCCCCAGGTCCCTGTGCGTCCCACAGTGTGACATTAATGGATGGAATTAGCAGCCTCGGTGAGTTAACGAATTTCCTTGTGGAGACTGTGACGTTTGTTTGGCAAAAGGGATCATTAGATGTGCGCAAACATCCCACGTGCCCTGGGGGGGCCTCGGGCGCTGACAAATGATAAATGAGGAAATTAGAGGCTTCGGGAAAATGTAAGTATCTCTGTAAGTCTGTCCCTGGGGGGAGGGGGGGGGAAGCTCGTCCCCAGAGCTCGGAGCCACTCCTGCGTCCCTTCCCCACCTGGAAAATGCCTGTGATTACAGCACACGGCGCTGCCCGGCCTGGGTCGCCCGCTGCCCCCTGCCCGCGTCTACGCCGCGCGGGGGGAGGAAAAGGCTGTGGTTTCCTCTAATTCTGTCCTCAACCTTCATTTCATTATCATCCCTATGGAGCCATTTTAGACATTTGTTTCTGGAAGGCCCCTCGTGAAATTTTAATACCGCAGAAGAACCGCGCGGCAGTTTACGTGCTGTGCGTCCGTCTGCGTCCTTCCATAACCACCCTGCGGTCTTTCCACCCGGAAACCACCCGTTGCCCCCTGGGGGCAGCATCGCCCGGCAGAGAAGGCATAGTCTCATTCACGCATGACGTCGCGCGTTCCCTCAACCATGCGCAAGTATGCAGCTGGTGCCAACTCTGGGCACTGGGGACGCAGCCGTGAGCGTGGCAAGCGGCCCTCGTCCTCCTGGAGTGACCCGGTGAGGGGACAGCAGACAGGGCCAGAGCAAAGTGTGACTGTGCTCCACACCCACGAACATCGGGAGGGGTGCCGGGAGGGGGGTCCAGGGAGAACAGGGGGCCTGGGAAGGCTTGGCGGTGGGGTGAGGCCGAAGTAGGGGCGGGTTGGGGCGCGCAGGGTGCAGGGAGAGGGAGCGGCAGGGGTGAGGTCCCAAGAGGGGAGAGTAGCAAGGAGCCCAGTGTGGCTGGAATTAAGTTGGTGAAGGAGAGCGAGGTGGACATAAGGCCGGAGAGGTGACAGGTGATGGCAGGGAGGAGGTGACAGATCATCTCGGCCCGTGGACCCCTGTGAAGACTTCGGCTTTGACCCTGAGGGAAGTGAGAGCCACCGGACAAGACCTGGTTCGCACTTGCACAGGATCATCTGGCCAGTGCGGGCGGGTGAGGGGCAAGGCCTGGGGCAGGGGTGAAGGCGGCCGAGCCAGGCGGTCAAGGTGGAGGAGGTGAGCGGGGGCAGGTGGGGCTGAGTGGACATGCTATCGGGGGAGGAGCGGTGTGTGGAAGGGAGGAGGGAGCACGGCGCCCAGGTGTTGGCGGGAGCACTTTAAGGCCTGACCCTAATAGAGATGGGCAAGGTTTGTGCGATCTGTGCTTTTGGGGTTCTTGGCAGCTGAGCAACACCGTGCAGAAGGTCAGCAGGAGCAAGTCGGACCACATATGATATTTGTCACAGTCCTGCCTGGAAGAACAAATCCCTTCTTGAAATTTGTCGGTCTGATGATCTGCATCCCACAGGGACGACCAGGCCTACAGTCCCTGGGAGCCTGTCCTTAAGGGCGGAGTGGGGGGCACGAGCTGCATATAATCAAGGTTATGGAAAGGATTCAGGCTTCTTATATCCTGTGACACATCTGCCTCAGTGAATCATGAAAAATCCCTTTGCTTGTCACTTAGGCAAGTCACTTCACTCCTCCAGATATTTGTATCTTTATAAAAAGGGAGATTTGTTTTGACTATAATTGCAATGATGTCATCTTACCTGTAGCAATAGTGTAATTTCAGGCCTTTAGAGAATAAAGAGGAAGGAAATGGAGAAACCACAGATGTCCTGGAAATTTCACAAAGGTACACAGATGGTGATGGAGGGATAGGAATCCAGCCTAGAGCTTACTCACTCTTTGTGACCTAGGAGTGGGTCAAAGAACAGATTTGACGAGTTGGAACCACCGCTTAAATAAAGAGTGAAGATTGCATAAAATGCACCGGAAAAATGCCAGAATGCATCACCTGGAATAAGGATGCATATGATATTGTACAAATTTTATTTCAGTTTGCAAAGTGTAACCTCCGTGTGTGCATATGTGCATCCTGGGATCCACTGTGAAATGCACTCGTTGATTGCGTGGCCCCTGTTTGCAGGGTGCTGGACTGAAAGCCCTCAGTCTCTCAGTAACAGATTTTGCTACCATGGGCTTTACTCTCTTCTGCTCGAGAGGGGGATGAACTTCAGCTTTATCAAAGCCCTGCCTCTTTTCCATGCTAAAGAAACACTGAGTTGAGTTATTCCAGGAATTTCCCACAATCAAATTGCAAGCAGACAAGGCCAGAACAAATTCCCCCAAAGTAGTGCCTTTTTCCATGGCGTTTTTTAAGGAAACGTGTTGGCACAATAGTTGTTAGGACTGATGAAAACCATTTGCAGACGCCGTGGGAACTGTCAACTGAAGTGTCACTGGTGGGAACGTCATGCACCTGGAGAAGGCCCTGGTCCAACAGAGCCTGTGTGAGGGCTCAGACCCTCACCTACCTCCTACCAGGCCCCGCCCCTGCCATGGCCCCGCCTCCTAACCTGACTCCACCTCCAGCCAGGCCACTGGGCAAGTCATGCTCTGACTCCACCCCTGGTCTGTCCCCGCCCCCAACCGGGCCCCACCCCGCCCTGGCCCCGCCTCCAGCTGGACCACGCCCACAAAATGGCGCAGGGCTCAGCCTCCTGAACTGGCCTCGCCCCAACTTGATGCACCTATTTTTAGCTGCGTTGGACCCTAGGGAACACTTCCCAAAGTCCAAAACCCTTTATATCTCCTGGTTCTAAGCAGATGAAATGGTCAAGGCTGTGTCCTTGCCTTTCTGCGTAGCCGCCTCCTGCCTACTGTCTAGTGTGGTTGCGAGCGGCAGGCTCCTTCGTGGGCTAGCAGAGACCTGCAGACACCTCGTGGGCTCCGGGGGAGCCCTGGGCTCTGGGCCCCCAGCAGTGACAGAAGCAGGCAAAGGTTCCCCCTCTGAGATGATGCCTGGTGGCCAGTCAGGGATTCCAGGGACGAGAGCACCCAGGAGACCACTCCATTCCAGATTTTATGTCTGTTTCACTCGCCACCAAACCCAATGGGGTGCAGGGTCAGAGGTTTGTGGAAGGACTTCCAGTGAGACCACCTGAGGGGAGGAAGAGGGTGCTTATTGCTGCTCTGTTGGTGGGACCAGCACAGCTGCTGGCCAGCGCAAGTGGTTTCTAGCAAACCCTTACTTAGTCAAACTCTGGTTCCAGATCCTTCTGTACACCCAGTGAGGGGTGACACCTGCAGACTCAGCCCTGGAGGAGATCCCAGCAGACTACAAAGGTCCTGAGTTTTCTGAGGTTCTGTGTAGAGGACACCAGGATCCTCAGATAAGTTCAGAATAAGGCAAAGCACGGGAGACTGTGCAGAGGACTCCCTCCAGTTCCCCCTGCACCAGTGCTGGGAGATGTACCACATGGGCTGTGACTTCAAATGTTTGCTCTTTGATACTTCATCTTGCTATAGACCTGCAGTGCCGCCTTACACACATTTCTACCAAAAACAAAACCCGTAGTGCATAGATGGGATGTAGATTAATAACATACATTTTGTTCTGTCTGCACTCCCTTTTGGACTCTGTATTGGGATTTTGTTTTCATTTGTTGTTGCCTGGCTGTTGGGTCCTCTCTTCTCACCTACTTTTCTCCTAAGACAAAGTGACAGGGATGGCGTACCCCCCTCCTGGTTACCTAAAGCAGGGCCGTGAGAGGCGGACCCCAAATTGGACTTTGCGACACAGGCACAGTGGAGCGCTGGGGGGGGGGGGGGCGACCACACCGGGAACGAGACGAGAGACTGTAGCTTTTCAGCCTTAGTGTCCCGGGGAGAAGTCTCTCTCCTGGCGCTTCACCTGGTGAAAACATTCATCAAGGTAACAGCAGCCTCTTCAAGTCCGCGCGCTCTGACGGTAAAGATCCCGTATTGAAACGTTCCGGTAGAAGCGACTGCAACTTTCGGCCACTGTAAGATGCCTTCGGTCTCTGCTGAGCGGTTGGCGGGGAGAGCGTGGCGGTAGGTTCGCTGGGTGTCCCCTCGTGTTCCCTCCTTCGAGGCGACTTTGACGTCCGCTCGCTTCTCCCAGGCTGACGAGAGCAGTTTCACACAAGAGCCGTTTTCAGTCTAGCGACGTTGAAGAGACGTCATCGTATAACTTCTTATTAGTCAAACCGTCATGCACAACAGACTTTCTGGAGGAGCGAAGGAACATCGCCCGTGTCCGTGTGGCTGTCGGCATGGGTCAGTCAGGACTGGGAGGTTTGGGATGGAGATCGGTATTCAGACCCCGACTCCGTCCTATACCTGCCGTGTGAGCCCAGGGAGGACACTAACCCAGGGACATCACTGACCTGACAATGCCACTTACCTTGAGTGGTCCCTTCCCTGAGTGGTCCCTCACCTGAGGAAGCCACTGATTTAGTGGTCACTTACCTGAGTGATCACTTACCTAACAGGCCACTTACCTGAAAGTTTACATACCTGAGTGATCACTTACCTGAGATGAGAGGCCACTTACCTGAGTGGTCACTTTCCCAAGTGGTCATTTGCTTGAGTGGTCCCCCACCTGAGGAGGTCACTGACCTGAGGAAGTCCCTTAGCTGAGTGGTCCTTTATCTGAGTGGTCACTTACCTTCTCTGAACCAGTTTCTCTCAGTTCAAGGATTGTTACCAAGGTTCAAAGTCAAAATATCTTAAGGCCTTGCTTCTCAAAGTGTGGTCCGTGGACCAGCACACCTGCCTCACGTGGCAGCGTTGAAAATGCAGACTGTCAGGTCCTGTCCAGGTCCTCCTGGGGGGATCCGAACTTTCGCCAGACCCCCAGGTGGCTCGTGGGCTCTCTTGATCGATCTGGGAGCTCGGCCTTGGGGCACCGCGCTGGCCGCCAGGTGCACGGCCCGGAGCTGGAATGGCCTGGGCGCTGACACGGGCGCTTGAGGGCTAGACTGGTTCTCGCTAACAAAACCGTTCTTCATGCTCTCTCACGGCGCCCGCGCTAGTGCACACGGCTTCACAGCTCCCGTGAGCTCCGCTCCGTGTCCGGATCCTGCCCGGACTCTGCCGTCGGAGGGAGTGCTCGGAGAGCAGCCTTCTCTGTAGAGCTTCCCTTCAGGCAAACGGTACCCAAACAGTCAAAAACAGGAAAGAGAAAGAAGAGGAAAAAAAAAAAAAAAAGGAAGAAAGACCAAGAAAAGGTGTCTGTCTGTCCCAGCAGATCAGGGAATGCCATCACGCTGCGGGGAAGGCAGCAACACCCCAGCAGCCTCTCCTGGGCAGTGGGCACGGGGACCAGACCTTCCGGGTGGGCACCGAGTAGCAGGGGCGGCGGCCACAGCTTCAGGGCACCGCTGCCCCGTCAGGACCTCAGACCTCAGGGAAGGATGGCCGCCGTGGCCCTCGGGGGCTTGGGAACCGAGGCTGGGACAGCACTGGTGACTGAGGCTCCCATGTCGCAGGTCCCCGTGATGGGGTTCCCAGCTACAACCACCTTCCAGTCCTGAATGCAGAGCCGTTTCCCCGCGCCAATCTCAGGGCTCCTGGAGCTGGTACAACTGTGCATTCATGCCCAGCCTCACTGCAGGGAGCCCCGGTGTCCGCGACCTCCTCGAACCTTCAGAGCAACCCCCCCCCCCGGTCTGTCCCACTGCCCCGTCCAGAAAGCAAAGGGCTGGTGATGCCCGAGGCACTGACCCAAGTGTCCCCTTGATGGGGTTTTGGAGTGATGGTGGGGGATCCAGAGCTGACGGCCCAGAAAGATTTCTTGACACATCTTTGGTGCAAAAGGTGACTTTTTTAAAGCTCTGGGACAGGGCCTGTGTGGGCAGAAAGAGCTGCTCTGGGGTTGTGAGGAGTGACTGGTTACATGCTGTGGAGTTGGGGGAGGTAAAGGCAAAAGGGAAATTTCCAAAAGGACTTTCAGATGCTGGAGAGGACTCCTAAGATACCAGAGGCCTCGCTATGGTCAAGCTAAGTTGTTTGGCACTAACCTTAAGACAGTAGGCGTTTCCTGGAGAAGCGTTAGATGCTGTATTTGCCCCCAAGTGTGTGTCAATGGGCTGCAGGTAATAAACGAATTTAATTTTACCTTCCATCTCCTTGCCTTTGTTCCCCAGCACTATGGGGGGGGGGTGGGGGGGCTCCAGGAAACGAAGGCTGTAGGTTTCTGGAGATTAGGCTGGTGATATGATTGCCTTTTTCTGGTAATTTACCAAGACCTGTAAACTGATGGAGACTGTGATCTGTAGCAGTTCACCGTTTGTTTGCTTTGCTTTGTTCTTGGGCTGTCACAAGGGACTGAGGAATGTCACACATAGCCCACCTGGGGGTGCGGGGGATGTGCCTGCTTGTGCTTTGCCCTCAGTTTGCCTCATGCTCCCCTCATCACTATCACCCTTCCTACAAGGCTCTGGGGAGCACAGAGCCCCATCCTGACCCCAGTGGACAGCCACACTCCATGCGACCCTTCCACACGGCCGCCTGCTGCTCTGAACCAGATTTGGAAACGAGGCATCATGGGGGCGCCTGGGTGGCTTAGTCGGTTAAGCGTCCGACTTTCGCTTAGGTCATGATCTCACGGTTCGTGGGTTCGAGCCCCTCGTTGGGCTCTGTGCTGACTGCCAGCTCAGAGCCTGGAGCCTGTTTCAGTCTGTGACTCCCTCTCTCTCTGGCCCTCCCCTGCTCACGCTGTCTCCTCTCTCCTCTAGAAATAAATAAAACATTAAAAAAAAAAAGAGAAACGAGGCATCATGGAGAGGGGCAGGGAGGGGGCTGCTCCCTCTCCCAGAGCTGCTGTGAGTTTTTCATGAGATAAGTCTCTGGACAGAAGCTCAGACCACAGGAGCTCGAGTTCTAGAACTCAACTAGGTACATAAGCAAGACACTGGGTCTGTGCAAGGTGGACGTGATGAGGGAAGAAGAAGGGGGTCTGGGAGAGTGGGGGCTCCGCTCTGGCCCCTCAGCTATTGGGGGTTAGCCCGGAGATGAGGGAGGACCAGGGGCCTGGGTGGTCTTCCAGGACTGACCTGAAGAGGACAACGGCGGAGGCAAACTGATGAGGGAGCATCAGGCAAGCAGATATGCCGCCAACACCCACCACAACCCCAGGTGGGATGTGCGGGACATTCCTCAGGCGCTCCTGGCTGCCCAAGAACAAAGGAAAGGACAGAAAACAAATGGTTAAAGTGATGGAGATAGAGAGTCTCCCTCCATCAGTTTACAAAGAATTTAGTACAGTTACTAGAAAGGGGCAAGCCTATCAATAGCCTCAACTCCAGGAGCTCCCTACCATCTTCATGTTAATGCTTTGCTAGAGAGAAAAACACCCTTAGCTGGGCAATAGCTAGGCCTCCAGTCATCCCTGGGTCTTCTTTAGCATACGGAGGTCCCTTTAAGATACGTTCTCTTTGACTTTACCTCCCCCAACTCCATAGTATATAACCAGTCACTCCTCACAACCCCAGCGTACCTCTTCCTGCCCACGGGTCCTGTGTCTGTACTTTAATAAAATCATATTTTTGCACCAGAGATGGCTCAAGAATTCTTTCTCAGCCATTGGCTCTGGACCCCCCACCATCGCTCTGAAACCCCATCACCAGCCCGCCTGGTGGTGCCTCCAGGGGGGCAATGGCAAGATGGCGGCTGTGAGTGGAAGGAGAGGGAGTTGGGGGGGCTTCCCTCCTGTCCACACGGAGGAAGCAGGGTCTGTGGAATGTTCTCTGCTGTCGCTGCATCTGTGGAATCTGAGGAGCACAAGCGCTGCCTTGTGGGTCAAGCGTCCCCTGTGAGCTCTCCCTACACCCAGCGGAGGGAGATCCTGGGGCCAGCCCCTTCTGGAACATTCCCTCCGGCGGCAGTAGCTCGTGGGTCCTCATCGCACGGAAGATAGCATTGCTCAGCACTCCCAGAAAAATCAAATGTCACTGAAGGCAGCAGTGACCGGGTCTCAGGAGGCGGCTTATCGGTGGCAGGGCCAGCGTGATTTACGGCCCCTGCTTTCACAAACACTGCACCGCCTCGGCTCCCCGCCCAGAGCACGCTCTGGGAACAACAGTAATTAAGAGAACTATTTTATTTTTACAAGCGATCCCCCTCTCTCTCAGGAGCTGAGGAGGTTAGGGACTCGAACATCGTGAAGATGATGTATAAGACTCAAAAAAATGAGTCTTTATAGATGTAAGTAAGGATTTTGAGATGAGGCGATTGCCTAGACTTCCCAGGGGGACCCTATGAGTGTCACGAGTGACTTTACAAGGCAGAGGCGAAGGGGCATCGCAACCACACAGAGCAGTGGTGGCAGACAGAGGCACGGACCTCAGTGGTGCAGCCAAGCCGAGAAATCACCCGGGAGCCACCAGAAGCTGGAGGAAACAGGAAGGGATTCCCCCCTAGAGCCTCCAGGGGCACCGCAGCCCTGCCAGTTTCTGATTTCTAGCCTCCAGACCTGCGAGGGAACACATTGCTATTGTTTGCAGCCACCAAGTCTGTGGTAAGCGGCCCTGGCAGCCCCAGGAATGGATACAAGCAGGAAGGAAAAGCTGCCTTGATTTGGTCTGATACACGAGGAGGCAGGAACAAACAGCCCGGGCCTCAGCTCCCGGTGGCCTGTGCTCCTTAGCCCTCCACTCGGTTAGTGCTGCCCTTCTCCGGTGGGCAGAGGGTGACACAGCCCAGTGAGATGAGGAGAACAGAAAAGCCTTGTTCTGGGGATGTGAGCACAAGGAAAATGCAAACACCAAGGGTCCAGAGGCCCCTCAGGGCTCAGTGCGTGGAGCTATAGCTAAGGCCAATCTCTGTTTCATTCACCTGCTCATCCATTTTCTGAGCACATACTGTGCCAGGCACTGTTCCAGGCCCCAGAATACAACCCTGAGCAGGACTGCCCTGGTCCTCGACCTTGGAGGGTGACACGTTCAGGACAGGAGACACAATGAACGCTTACAAAAAAAAAAAAAAACAAAAAAAAACCAAGGTTGGTAAAAGAGGATG
>NW_024082091.1:10937-37239 GCF_003009895.1 Hyaena hyaena | reverse complement strand
CAAAGAGAGGGCGCCCGGCACCCCTGCTGAGCTGAAGCTGCTGCCTCCCCGAGGACGAGGTGTCCGGAGCGCCCAGAGAAAGTGCGGTCACGGAGGCTCGAGGGGAGGCGAGCGATGGTAACGCCTCCAAAGCTGGAAACCAGAACCTCCCCCCCAGCAAGGGTCAGGTCAAGGGCAGGCCACGTCCTTCCTAACACACCCTCCGATGCATCCACAGAATATACTCCGCTGATGGCCGTGACCGCCGCTGCATTTCAGGCCCCCTCTGCTTTCTGGGGCCCCAGGTCCGGTGTGGGGGCCTCATCCTCATTCCCAGAGCTCAGTGGTGCCCTGACCCCGGCTCTCCCCGCCTTTCCGGAGGTGGTCTCTGGGGCATCGCACTCCTCACCCCCTCGCGGGTCTCATGTCATCCCAGGCCTGCAGTCTTGGCTTGTCCGGGATGGTGTTTCCCTAAACCAAGCCCCACCCCCTGTGACAGGGTCCCAGTTATTACCCCACTCTGCTTTGCGCGTGGCATTTGTTATTCCCTGAAAGTGTCTATTTGTTGATTTATTCACTTTCTTCTCTCTTCTCTGTACCCCCTCCCCCCACTGGACCAGGAGCCCCTGAGGCCGGGGGCTGCGTCTGTCTAATTCTCTTTTGTTTCCCTGGGGCCTTAACAGGGGTCAGTCCCTGGAAAGAGCTCGATAGATGTAAAGACCTTCGGGTCAAAGTTCCCTTTATGTCTCGTTCCCATCTCACCTGGCACCTCTTTCCCACCTGATGACTTGCTAGATTCAAAATCTCTTGCGTGTCTGGCCGGCGTCATCCACGAGGACCTTCTGCGATGATGAAAATGTGCTGTATCTACCCGTCCAGTGTGGTAACCTTTCACTGCACACCATCACAGGGCCCTTGGCGCATGGCTGGTGTGACTTCGGAGCACAGGGAAGGGCAGGGGAGCCCCCGGCTTCTTCTGGGTCTCTTGGGCCACCGGCTGCGGGCTGGTCACTCCTGTGGATCGGGGACTATGGGTGGCTGGAGGACAGGCTGGGATCAGCAGCTTTTACCCTGGGGCGAACGGAGGGGAGATTGTGTGGGAGGAGGGAGAGGAGCCTCAGCACCCGGTGAACAAACTTCCAACCCCGAACGGTGCCCTGCCTGCCCTCCTCATTACCCTCCTCCACCCCTACCTGAAAGCTCCAAAGCACTGGGGACCAAGCTGTCTTGTCCCACTCTTCCTGGGTTTGTGCTCAAGCAGGTAACCAAGGTGACCCGCTGCCAGGTCCAAGTTCCAGCCAGTGTGAATGGGGAAAGAAGGAAGGAGAAGACGCTCACTTTGAAGCCTAGAAGTCACATCCCTCACTCTCTCTTCCCAGCCCGGTGGCCAGAACTTAGTCACAGCCACCCCAAGCTGAGGCGCGGGGAAGAAGCCATGCTCTGTTCTAGCAGCCCCGTGTCCCAGTGGGCCCCGAGGGCTCTGTCTGCATAGAAGAAGGGAGAAGGGACATAGAGAGGCCGCTAGACATTTCTGCTCAGAAACACTTGGCGAGATAAATTACCTCACCACAGGACCACCTAGGCCTTGCCAAGTTCAAGGGAAATAGAACAAATGTTGCCCCGTGGAGGGTCAAGCCACTTCCTTGTCTGCTTCCAGCCGGGGCTCGTGCCTGTGCAGAAGCCAGCTCTCTGTCCCAGCTGGGACACTCCCTCCCCACACCAGCTGCTGGCTGTGTGACTACAGGAAGGCAGCCTAGCCTCCTTGTGCCTCAGTTTCCTTATCTGTAGAATGGGGATGATAACAATGCCAGGTAGGTAGCGTTGTCAGAATTAAATGAGTTCACCATGCGTATCTAGAACAGAGGCTGCCATGTGGTGAGCATTAATGACTGTTCACCGGGGGAGAGCCGTCAAGAGTAAAGAGCATTCACACTGATGCACACAGATGGTGCACAAGCACACACACGTGCACGCACATGGTGTGCACACTCACACATATGCACACATGTGCCCACACGTGCACACAGGTAATGAGTCTCCTCAGCTCGAGACCCGGCCTCTGCCTAGATACGCATGATGATGGTGACAGGGCCTCTGCCGTCCCTGTAGCTCGGATGCAGGGCTCCTCTGTCTCTGAGCCTCCCGACGTCGTACGAGACCAGGACTGTGGTATCAGCCCCGCCTCACAGAGGAGGAAGCCTGGACCCAGACGGGAGGCGTCCCCGGGCCGCCGTCAGTGGCCGGTAACCAGCCTGCG
Organism: Hyaena hyaena; assembly: GCF_003009895.1. Lineage (NCBI taxonomy): Eukaryota > Metazoa > Chordata > Mammalia > Carnivora > Hyaenidae > Hyaena > Hyaena hyaena. Next base: position 35,003 of record NW_024082091.1, on the reverse strand, counting down.
GGACCTGAGCCCGGGACGTCGGATGCCAGGCCCAGCCACAGAGTCGTCCCCCAGGCCCATTCCAGGCAGCTCAGCGGGTCGGGCTGGTCCCTGCTTCCTGGGAGCCCACGCTCTACTCAGGAGGGTGAGGGAGGTGACCCCATGGACACATGCCCTCCAGGTCCCTTCCCACGATGGGGAGCAGCAAGCTAGGAGGGGTCTGGGCGGACGGCGCCGGCAGGGGGCTCGCTGACGAAGGGACACTTGGCAAAGCCCTGGAAGGTGAGCCGGGGACAGCAAGGAGGGGGCCGCGGCCGGGACAGAGGCCCTGGGTGGGGACGAACCTGGCACGTTTGTGGCACAGAAGGGAGGTCGGGGAGTCCAGGGGAGGAGGTGAGGAGTAGCTGGGGGCCTGTGGAGCTGGGCACATCCCCGAGTGGTCAAGCATGTTCTCAGGGCAGAGGGAGCCCCCACTCTGGGCAGGACGGGGCTGCCGGGTGGGGGGTGCCGGGCCGTGGGGGACAGGCCCCTGCTGTTCTTCCCGGAAGCCCAGGGCTGGCTAAGCCAGATGGCCTCAGCCCAGCCTGGCTCTGTCCCCCCGGGCCTCTGCCATCCAGGCAGGCACCTCAGATTGAGGGGCGGTGGTGTGACCCGTCACAGGCGAGCACCTGCTCCCGAATCTCCAGGCCCGGGTGGCGCCCTGTGACCGCCCCCTGTGCCGGCGGAGGGGGTGCTGACCAGGGGGTTTCCTCCCTGGTGATCCCCTCCGGGTTCTGCCCGCGTGAGACCAGCCTGTGTGAGCCTCCTTCTCTGTCTGTTCGGTTCTTACACTTCCCACACAGGATGTGAAGGCAGAACATCTGCAGAAGGCGTAATTGTAACCCGCGGATCTGTTGAGCTTCATCCCTGCAAATTCTCAAGTATTCTCGCAATGAAAGAGCACTCTTGTATAATAAGACGTGCTTTGGGGAGAGCGATCCAACTTCCACTTACGGGAACAGAAGGCGGTTTTAACCCAGCTGCTCGCGTGTGTCTGTGTGTGTGCGAGGGTCCTGCCGTGTCTCTGGGTGTGTATTAACCATGTCTTTTATGTAGTTATTTCTTTAGTTATTTAGTTTTGCCTTCTGATGCTTTGACATCTTGACCTTGCCGCCCGGGGGGTATGCCCCCCCCAGAGTTAGCCAAGTTTGCGAGGTACCGAGCGACTCACCTCGGAGTTCACGCTTCAAGTACAAACCCGTCCAGAGGCCACACCACCCAACCCCGTCCTTTCCCAGGCTCTCACACTCCTGGCCGCTACCCACCGTGTACCAGGCAGCTAGGGCCAGCCCGAGGCCTAGACCCCCGCTGAAAGCCTTCATCAGACTAGCGGGTCCGAGGCCTGCTTGCCCTGCCTCAGTTTCCCGCCCTGGGAATAAAGCGTCTGGCTCACAGTCTCCCCGCCCCTCCCTCCGCCCCCTGCAGACCCTGGTGCTTCGCTTGGCCCAGCACGCCATCGCATGCGTCCTCTTTCTGTGGGCCCCCGGGTGTAATAAACTCCCTTCGTGACCGTCAACTCTATGTCTAGATGTCTTGCCATGCGGGTGTAGACATCCTGGCTACCTGATGGAAACAGTATGTCTCTGCCTGCCCCGTTTTGTGGGGACGCACGTAAGGAGGACACACAAATTCACAGGTCCCTTGTGTGTTTCGACAGCGTGTAACTTTGCATCACAAAAGCACCAGTGATGTCAGAGGCCCCGTGAATCATGATGACGCCCCCGACGGCCTGGTATCCAAGAGACCTCAGCTTGCCGCAAAGTCACCGTCCCCCGCGGTGAGAACTGGTGGCTGTATTGGAGCCTCTGGCTGAGGGGGAGGCAATTACATCTAGAATGACCCGTATTGTGCCACAGCTAACGACCCAGTTAACCTCCGGATAATTCTCTGCTTCTTGGTGTCCTGGGAACCGGTGGTGTTTGCTCCACTTGGGACAAACCTTTATGAACGTGCATTGATGTGCTGGGCGTTTGCTGCTCTGGGCCCGGGGTTTTCATAGAAATCGGACAGTGAGCTGGGGCCTGGCTGGAGCTTTGCATGTGAATGAGGCTCTTTTCTTTCCCCTCTTCTTGCCCTGATTTGCATGACTAAGCGTTTCTGCCCTTTTTTTTTTCTTAATGTGTTTGTTGATTATTGATCTGTCTCCTATGGAGGCACAAATTATTTACCCACCAGGCAGTGACCTAAATGTGACAGAAGCTTAGGCTGTGTCCACGGGGAACTTGGAGCCAGCCAGCAGTCCTGGAGCTGGTAGAAACAATTCCAGGAGAATGTTCCCGGCCCAGGATGGGAGGATCACAATTACCCTGGTCTCCAGCAGACTGGTTAAGGGGCATTTGGCAAAGGAAGAGGCTTGATGTTTAAGAAGGAAAGAAAAGATCCTCTTTTGTGGTAAAAAAAAAAAAAAATCTATTTCCATTTAACAAAAAGCTCTAAAGTGTCCCTAAATGAGACAGCGGTTTCCCTGGGGAAAAGGGAAGACGCATTGCTGATTTGTAGAAATGTGGTTCTCAACTCTGTCAGACTTGATGCCACCTTTTTTTTAAAAAAATAGTTTCTAATTTCCACTTTAGTATCTTGAAATAATATTCATAGATAATATAAGTCACCTACATATCTCTTCCTTTTTTTTTTTAATTTTTAACTTTTATTTATTATGGAGAGACAGGGAGAGACAGAGCATGAGCAGGGGAAGGGGCAGAGAGAGGCGGAGACACAGAATCCAAAGCAGGCTCCAGGCTCTGAGCCTGACAAGGAGCTCGAACTCACAAACCACAAGATCATGACCTGAGCTGAAGTCGGACGTTTAACTGACTGAGCCACCCCAGCTCTCCCTAAATATCTCTTCTTAATCCACATTAATGGATTAACTACAACATAAAGAGAAATAGGAGAAAAATAATTTATTTTTATTGCAGCGATTTGCAATAAAACAACGCATATGTCAACACTGGCAGGAAGGCTCCCAGCTGGTTCGGCTTTAAGCGCAGGCTGGTATAAGGGTGTTGTGTTGGCCTTGCACATACCCTGGACGCTCTGGTGACTCCGTGTGCTGGTTCCGACTGTGAACCACCACTGGCAAGTTTTCTGGACAAAACAAATACAAGCTTCCCTTGATTCACATCATAGTTGGCATCCCAGAAAACTCCATGAATATTAAAACAGTACAAACAGCATTAGCACTGTTTTCACGTAAAATGCATTTTCTGTCTGGGCCTCGGATCACTGTAAATAAGGTTCACTTCCATGGACATCCAGGGGGACATTTGAAACATGCGCAAGTTGTAAGACGATTCTAGAAGCAAGATGTGACACTGCCCTGCGTACGGTGGCCAGCCGGTATCCCCAGCTCCCATCTGGTATCCCCAGCTCCGTGGCTAGCTGTCCGCCCCGCCCAGAGGGAGGCAGGCCGCCCAAGGAAACCCCGCTGCCTCAGGCCTCCCCTGCTCTTACCTCACCCCAGGCAAAGAACAGCGGATCCTCAAACCGGGTCCCATGTGTCCCCAGCTCCCAGGGACCTCACAATCTCCCTCCTATACCTCTTATTTGGGAACTTTATCCACTCGGATCCTGCCTTCTGTATGGGTGCTGAGGATCTCTGCCTAAGGGTCCCTTTCCATTGATCAGTTCGCTTGCTTAGTTATCTTTTATTTATTTATTTTATGTTTTACTTATTTCTGAGAGAGAGAGAGAGAAAAAGACAGCGTGAGCAGGAGAGGGTCAGAGAGAGAGGGAGACACAGAATCTGAAGCAGGCTCCAGGCTCTGAGCTGTCAGCACAGAGCCCGACGTGGGGCTTGAACCCACAATCTGTGAGATCATGACCTGAGCCGAACGCTTAACTGGGTGGCTCAGTCGGACGCTGAACTGACTGAGCCACCCAGGCGCCCTGCTTAGTTATCTTTATTACCAAAACTGCATCAAGATAACGGCATTCAGTCAAGGTTAAGTGGCCAACACAGCCGCACCTCACCAGCTCGTGCCTTCCTGTGAACGTGGTCAGTTTTCACCCACTGGCCAGACCTGATTGTCTATATTTTCTCCCATCCTGCTGCCATGCCTTCTCCTTTCCAAGTGCTCACCCCAGAACCTGATTTCCTTCCCGGTCCCCACCCCACTCCCAAACCTAACAGCCAAACGTTTCTTCTTCCACAACTTTACATGCACTCACAGACTCATACACAAACACATATACAAAATATAATCGTACTACATAAATTACTCTGCACTGTGTTTTCTCTACCTCAATATGCTGTGGATATTTTCCAGGTCAGTAGATTAGGACCCAACTCAACGTTTAGAAAGAGCTAGCATCCCATCCTGTGAATTTGCCACATTTTGATCAGGTGGTCTTCAGATACTGGGATCACCTATAATCAAGTCACTCTGACCAATACTGCAATAAATACTTCTGAATATATATCCTTGTACTGGGGGCTTTTGTCTCGAAGAGAGATGTTTCTAAAAGTAGGATTTGCTGGGTGGAAGGCTGTGTGCGTGTCTAAGTTAGACTTGGTGGAGTGAGGAATTCTGCCTGAGGCAGGAGGGGACAGGATTCTTGGTGGAGGAGGTGTCTGGGGTGGTCTTTGAAGGAAGACTCAAGACAATGTGTGGGCTCGGGAGGGCGGTCCCCAAGGCAGGTGACTATACTCCACTGTGTAATAAGAGAAAGAAACCCACAGAGAGTCTTCCCAGCCAATTCCATAGTGAAAGGGGCACTTACTGGGAAACCAGAAGACCTGGATTCTGGCCTGGGGTCTACAATCAACTCTCCAGGTGACCTTGGGTGAGTCACTTCCCTCTCTGAGCAAATTAAGCAGTTGGGTTAGATGGCCTTAAACATCTCTTCTCTGTGAGCCCTCTGTGATTCAATGAGAATGCTCTTATGTGACAGGGTTTTCTGCGCTCCTTATAAGGTGCTTGGTAGGGATAATGGGTTCTTTCCCTGATGATGATTTATGCCCATGTGGTTACATCTAACACCTCTCTTTCTTACACACGCCCACACCCTTCCTCCTTCCACAAACATTATGGAATGTTTCCTATATGTGAAGCAATCTCCTAGAAGCCGGTGTGAAAAAACAAACATGGTCCTGCGATTCTGGGCACCCTGAGACTATCCCCCTGAGAGCCTTCTGTGGCCGCAAGCGTGGGGGGCCCTGGGACCCCTCAGCTGATGGTGAGTGGAAATCAGAATATAAATGATCAGGACTCAGCTCCAGCTCCACACATGAGAACACACCGTGGCCTTCCTCTCCCCTGGCATGTTTCCTGGGACCCACCCCCCCACACACACACGGACAACCTGCACTCCCCCCCGGGACCCTGCACAGAGCCGCACACGTGACAGAGACTTGGTGAACAATGAACGACAGTAATCACAGAGATATTTTTCAGGCACCAACCCTGTGCCGGGTCCCCTTTCAAGAGCTTCACCCTGACTAATTCATCTAATCCTCACATTGACCTTATGAGGTGGGGGCTGATTGTCACCATGTGACAGAGGAGGAAACTGAGACACAGAGGGTATAAACACTGTTCCCCAGGCTATGGGTTCAGGAGCAACTGAGCCAGGATTCAAGTCCGGACTGTCTGACTCCAGAGCCCCTGCTCCTAACTGCTGCACACACATGTGCACACACACACGTTGATGTGCACACACATGCACACATATACATGAGGAAATTAAAGCCCAAGGGCTGAAGCATTCTGTGGCTAGTCCCACAGCTGCTAGGACAGGACCTGGATTCAACCTCAGTCAACTTAATGTGGCCCCTCCATCCCCATCTGGAGGGGAATAAAGCCGATAATCAAGTGTGGAAATGCTGGACATCGGGATTCCATGCTACCCTAGTCTCTACTTGCCTGTGATTATAGACCAAAGAGTCGGGGCGCCTGGGTGGCTCAGTCACTTGAGCATCCGACTCAGTCTCGGCTCAGGTCATGATCTCATGGTCGTGAGGTCGAGTCCCGTGTCAAGTTCCACGCTGAGCATGAAGCCCACTTAGGATTCTCTTGCTTCCTCTCCCTCTGCCCCTCATAGGCTCGCACATGCTCTCTCTCTCTCTCAAAAAATAAATAAATAAATAAATAAAATAAAAATAAACCAAAGAGCTGAAATCCAGCCACACACTGTCAGTTCAAAGGAACCTCACAGATATTACTGGTGATGCTCTAAACAGCCTGGAGGCCAACGCACTTCTCAAAGTGGAGTTTCCTGGCTGCGATTTCCTCCCCCGCACGCTGATAACACTGACCTCTCCACGGCCCATTGTGAGGGTTACATGAGGCCACCGTGTGCTTAGAGCGTGCCTGTGGTCCAATGTCCCAGGACTGTATTTTCATCTCTTCTCTGTTTTCTGTACAGATGAACAAAAAGGGTAACAGCTGTCCTTGAATCTTGTGTTTTGGTACTTTAATAAAAAGGTGCTCAATGAGTGTTGGCGGATGTACTTAAGGTCTGTACCTAAGCGGTCCCCTCCCTGACTCCCCAGCGCCCAGCTGTCCCTGCGAGCCTCCATGAATGAGAGCCGCCACCTGGTGTCATTGTTTCAACTTGTGCCCAGTGCCCGATGCACTGTCACATGCAGACCCGAAATCGCCCAGCCTCTGTCTCGCTGTGCTGGGCCGATACGAGCCAACATCACAGCGTTTTATGTTCCTCTTTTCTCTGCCTGCTGATTCTCACTATGATCAACAAGAGAGCTATCAGCTGTGCTTGCATTTTGTGTTTTAATCATTTTAATGGCACACAGGAAGTCGGATGGCCTGGGCACTCTGCGTCGGCGGGGAGCTGTCTCCACATGCACAGACCTGCGGGAGCGGGAAGAGTCAAGGGCAGGAAAGAGGGGAAGGCTTGGTCACGATCTCTCCAGCGCTTTCTGTCACCATGGCTTTGTCTCTCTGGCAATGATGAATGGGATCATCACAAAATGTGCAACATCTGGGGACTGGCTCTGTCACCAGCATAATGCCTTTGAGATGCATCCCATTGTTGTAGGGACCAATGGTCCCTTCCTGTAGAGCTGGGTGGTGCTCCCTTGTGTGGCTTGTTCATCCATTCACCGGCGGGAGGACCCTGGAGCTGTCTCCGGCTCTGGGGTCCCTGCAGCTTTGGGTTATTTTGCAGACTTTCACAACAGTTACACTCTGGGTATCGCAATGCCTTGCAGAAAAGTGCTTCAGATGGAAACTCTGCTCTGTATCAGGTATGCTTCCTGCACTGATCGAGATCGAAGGGTTTTAGGAAGCTCATCTCCTCCCCTCCACCTCCTGACAGCCCCTTATTTGTCAGGAGGTTCACTTTAAACACCCAAAAACAAAATATCTCCAAACCCTGTTTCCAGCTCTACTGCAGATCTCAGGTAATCATTTCTGCCCCTTCTTTTTAAAAGGACCTAGGCTATTTCAAAAAGAATAAATGTCATTATGTAAGGAACGTTAAAAAAAGGACAAAATCCAGTGATCAAAGAATGGTCCCTTCCGTTCCGCATACCCAACAACCAGGACACCCGGGACCCGGGAAACCCTCCCTGTCCGCTGCCGTCCGGATGGAGGGAACCGGGTTTCACAAAGGAGCCGGCAGGCTCTCACCACTACCCCCGTGCTCTGCTCTGCCCATGAGCTCGTTTCGTCAAGCCCTGGTGGGTTTGGTTTTGTTGAGGTTTTAACAGGATTGCAGACTTGGGGGGTGGTCTTCTCGGATTTTCTCCTTTTCCCTTTTGAGGCTTAAAAATACCCCGACGACCAAGAAAACAACCGTGGCCGAGAAGATTAGAATTACACAGGATGTAATTCCCTTTCACATAAATGCTGAAGTGTGTCCCCCTGGGGTGTGACTTTCCTGGTGCAAGAGCCAAAAAAGTGAGGTTCATTTAAATAAAGATGCAGACTTTACCACATAGAAGTAGAAGTATGAAGGTGTCTGTCTGGGTCCCTGCACTTGCCTGATGGTCTCATGACCCCCTTCCCCATGCCCCCTGCCTGGGAGGGAGTCCAAGACCCCTCATTACCAGAGGCTGAGCCCACCCAGGACCGTGTCCAGCTCTCAGGGCTCCTGTTCCTTCTGGTCGGATCCCTCCTTCCCGCTTCCTCAAGAAAAGGTGCTCATAGACAAAGCAAGTTTGGCCATCGGTGTTGAGGGGAAGCGATGGGCATATGGAAATCCATTACATCATTCTTTTTACTCTCGTGTATGTTTGAAAACTTCCAAACTATGAAATAAAATTGTTAAAAGGCTGGAAAAGTCAACATAAAAAATTATGAACCCCCCCCTACACTGTTGGTGGGAATGCAAATTGGTGCAGCCCGTCTGGAAAACAGTGTGGAGGTTCCTCAAAATATTAACACTAGAACTCCCCTAGGACCCAGCACTAGCACTGCTAGGAATTTACCCAAGGGATACAGGAGTGCTGATGCATAGGGGCACATGTACCCAATGTTTTTATTTTTACTCTCAACAATAGCCAAAACATGGAAAGAGCCTAAGTGTCCATCAACGGATGAATGGATCAAGAAGATGTGGTTTATCTATACCATGGAATACTCCATGGCAATGAGAAACAATGAAATCTGGCCATGTGTAGCAACACGGATGGACCTTGAGGGTGTTATGCTGAGTGAAATAAGTCAGGCAGAGAAGGACAAATATCACATGTTTGCACGTATCGGAGGATTAGGAGGAACTTAACTGAGGACCATGGGGGAGAAGAAGGGGGAAAATGGTGGGGGAGAGGGAGAGAGGCAAACCATGAGAGACTCTTAAATGCTGAGAAACAAACTGAGGACTGATGGATGTGGGGGGGAGGGGAGAAATGGGCATGGAGGAGGGCACTTGTGGGGATGAACACTGGGTGTTATATGGAAACCAAATTGTCAAACTATTTGGAAAAAAAAATTGTGAACCCCAAACTGTAAAGCAAAGCAAAGGGCAGATGGCATATGTATTCTACGTGTGAGTGGTGGTTATTAGGGTAGCTTCCAGAGTGGGACTGTCTGGGTTCAAATTTAGACTTTCCTATCATTAAGCTGTGTGACCCTGGGCAAGTTATTTAACCTCTCTGAGCTCCGGTTTCCTGCTTTGTGAATGGAGATAATAATAATATCTACAGGATAGGGTATCAGTTTCCCAGGGCTGTTACAGCAGATTGCCACAAGCTTAGAGGCTTGACAACGCATGCTTAATATCTTACAGTGCTGAGGGTCAGAAGTCTAAAATCAGTCCACCAGACTGCGTTCCTCCTAGGAGCTCTCAGGGAAAATCTGCTTCTTTATCTTTTCTAGCTTCTAAAAGATTTTTTTTAAGTTTGCCTATATTTGAGAAAGACAGACAAAACGTGAACAGGAGAGGGGCAGAGAGAGAGGGAGACACAGAATCTGAAACAGGCTCCAGGCTCTGAGCTGTCAGCACAGAGCCCGATGCGGGGCTCAAACTCACAAACCACAAGATCATGACCTGAGTCAAAGTCTGATGCTTAACCGACTGAGCCACCCAGACACCCCATACCTTTTCCAGCTTCTAGAGACTGTGTTTCTAGGCTCAAGGCCCCTTCCTCCATCTTGAAAGCAAGCAGCATAGAATTTTCTCTTTTCCTGGACCTCCTGCCTCCTTCTTTATAAGGACCAACACGATGACATGGGACCACCTGGGCAGTCCAGGCTCCTCTCCTCACCTCAAGATCCTTCTCTTAATCACATCTGCAAAGTCTCTTTCACCATGTGAACCACCACATTCACGGGTTCTGGGGAGTAGAACGTGGACATCGTCAGAGGGACATTATTCACGGACCGCAATGGGGCCATTATAAGGATTAAATATGTTAGCACTTACAGGTGTCCCTGGTATGTAGTAATCACTAGTTAAGTATTAACTGTTAATAATATGATTATTATCATTGCAGGGTATTCATAGATTGATTTTTAAAATATTGAACCCATCATAAAAAGTTGCCCCCAGGTGTGGCTTGTAACTGAAGGAGGATAAATAGAAACTTCCTTAGGAGAAACCTGGTGTGTGTCCTCACCTCTTCCTTTTTCCCGCTGGCTGGACAATGGGTGCAATGGCCGGCGCTGGAGGCGCCATCTTAGACCTTGAGGTAACCCAGGGAAGGAATGCCACTGATGGCAGAGGGACAAAAATGAAGAACTGTGGTTTCTTGAGAGCTTGGTGGAACACAGTCATCACAGGCGGCCTTTGGCCCGTCTACCCCCAACCTGTTACAAGAGACAAAAATACATTTATATTGTACTTAAGCTTCTCTTATCTTGGGCCTGGGTCTCTCACAGCAGAATGTAATGTCCCTGCTACTTTAATTTGAAATCTGTTTCCCATAAATCATAAGAGGTGTCAACAACACAGAGATGCCTACAAAGTGAAATAAGAAAACCGTCTGCGTCCAGAGACCCAGAGGGCTCTGTGGCCTCTTTTCAGTATACAGAGGTGAGGTGAGAGGGGCAGGGCAATCACCCCCATTTGTCCCCACGGGGGTTTGTTTCTTCCCTTCTTTTTTTTTTTTATCATCTTTTCAATGTCATGATCCTTGATGAGGTAGAAAGAGCACGTAAGGAAGATTGAATCCAGGCTGTGGTGGCGTGTGTGCAGGGGAAACGGACATATTGGGACAGAAGGACCAGCGTGGGGCCGTCCTACGGTGGAAAGCCCAGGCAGACAGGCTAAGCCCAGATGAGAGACTGAGTACGTGGAGACAGAGCACCGCGGCCTCACCTGAAATGCCCTGGGCCTCTGTGGACAGAGAGAGAAAGAAAGAGCAATCTTGAGAACACAACCTTGATTCCTTCCGGCCCGTGGACGTCCATGGAAATGTTTATGTGGTTTCTATTCCTTGCACCATCCATTTGGAGGAGGAACACGTCAACACTATGCTCAGTTCATCTGGAATTCAACCAGCTCAGCCCAGCACAGCCATGCAAGGTGTCCAGACTGCCACCCAGGCCGGCCTGCACACCTTCACCACCGTGCAGGGGTAGGGTATTGCTGACGGACTGTCCTCTCCCCCCCACCCCCGCCCCCCTCACCCACACCTCTCTCCTAACCAAGCAGCCCTTGGCTTGTTCAGGAATATCCCTTCTGCATCCCATGGGCCTCAGGGAGGCTGACCCCACTGCCACTACAGAGCCGCTCAAACCCATCTGTGATAGGGTCACTCATGGACGTGTGACCCAACTGAGTCTAAGGACAGTTGGTGGGGGTCTACGAGCCATGCCCTTGCTCTTCCCGGAACGCGTCCAGAAGTGGTCTTGTTTTTCTCCTGGGGCAGGGGACAGAGAGGTCAGAGGGGACCGAGACAAAGCATGGACTCTGAGGAGCAGGGCAGAGACGGAAAGACCTGGATCCTTGAGGGCACCTGTTGCTGAGCAAAGCTCTCCTGTAGCCCCCACTGCCCCTCCCCTTCCAGTTGTACGAGCCAACGCACCACGCAGCCCGTGAGCCCATAGGAACTTTGGGCAAAATCATCTTCGTTCATATTGGATTTACTGTGTATGATGAGGGGCTAGGAGCTGGTTTCCTCATTGATTTGCTGTTGTGATCAGCATCAGTGATCTCTTTCTTAAAAAATTTTTTTGATTTTAAGTTTATTTATTTTGAGAGAGACAGAGACATTGTGAGCAGGGGAGGGGCAGAGAGAGAGAGAAAGAGAGAGAGAGAATCCCAAGCAGGCTCTGTATGGTCAGCACAGAGCCTCACGTGGGGCTCAAACTCAAGAAACCGTGAGATCATAACCTGAGTCGAAACCAAGAGTCAGACACTTAACCGACTGAGCCACCCAGGCGCCCCGTCACTGGTCTCTTTCTTAATCTCTCCTTTTAACAGGAAGGCCCGGGCCGTGTTTGCAAGGCGCTTATGTCTGTCCCTGTGAATGTCATGTAAGGGAAAGAGCTACAAAGAGGCGATTTTTTTAATGGTCTAGAATGGGCTGATTTCTGAAACTATAATTCTGTTAACAACGAATCAGTTAAAATGATTGCAAGTGTTTCTCAAGACCATAAACCCAAAAAGATGATTTTTTAAAAATTTTTAAAATATTTTTATTTATTTCTACGGGAGAGAGAGAGACAGCGTGAGCAGGGGAGGGTCAGAGAGAGAGGGAGACACAGACTCTGAAATAGGCTCCAGGCTCCGAGCTGGCAGTCAGCACAGAGCCCGACGCAGGGCCCAAACCCACGAACCACGAGATCATGACCTAAGTGAAAGTCGGACGCTTAACCGACTAAGCCACCCAGGCGCCCCTCAAAAAGATGATTTTTACCTGAGACCAGAGCTTTCTTGGGCTCTCTGGGCAGCTACTAACTTCCAATTACCTCTCTTTTCTGCGACCTTTTCAAGTCCGTCCAGCTGACCATGATCAGTAATAAAAGCGTGAAAAGGTAAAAGCCATCATCATGGCTGGTGGTTATGTCCAGCGTGAGTGTGCAAGAGACACACGGAGAGACGGAAACAGAACCCGCGCAGCTCACATTCCCACATTCACCAGCTCCCGGGATTTATTACCTGGGAAACTTCCCGCGAAGCTCTCCTCCGAGGTGGGGTGACGGGATTGGGGACACAAAGTACGTCATCGTTCATTTTAGTCCTGAGACCCAGACCTTGAGAATCCCTTTTAAAAGGCTTTAATATTGAACGCTTTAACTATATTCCTATTTCCTACAGATTTCCCAATGTAATTCATATGGATTTTTTTTTTTTTTTGAAAGAGAAAATAGGATTTTGGTGAGAATGTTGTCGTGTCGCTTCCTTCCGGGGCGCCCCACCCATGGGCTAGACTTGCTCCCACGGAAGGGAAGTCTGTGTTCAATATAAATGCAAAATGCTCCAGACACTCAGGATTTTCCGTACTTTGGGTGAATAGCGACAGCAGCTTGCAAGTGGGCAGGACTTGGCCGGGCGGCCCCTGTCACAAATCCGCCGCCACGCTCCCCGAAGTGCCTGTGAAATCTGCCTCCGTCGCTAATTTCACACTCCAGGGACAGAGCTGTGAACAGCTCAGAGCACATAATTCTCATTTTCATAACAGTTTCCCTAACCCTCAGCCCCCCGTTCATGGCATTTATTTTTTTTTTTGCCACCTTTTAAAAATTAAAACTCGGTTTTTCTTAATCATCTCTTTAATTTCGTGACTACACACAGCAGAGATTTTATTTTGTCTTAAGATCTTTTGCGAAGCTTTCTCTGGCTGGGTTGCATATTTTCAAAAGCGAAATGAGTCGTTCGCATATTCCGCATTCATTATTCGCTCTCCTGCAGCTTTCTAAATGATGTAGGTACTTGGATGCTTCCGTGATGGGCACTGAATGCATTTGAAACGCGCTGTTAAAATATGCTTTTCATCTCCCTTCAGATCATAAAATGAATTTTCTTCTCTGGGTTTTGCAGACCTGAGAAACACTCCTCTTTTCCAGAATGAGTTGCAAGACACAGGGAAGGGTCCTCTGGGGCATAGAGGGGGTGAGTCTGAGTTGACTCCTGGGAGGAAATTTGTCTCTCTTGTGCACTGGTGTTTGCTCAGAAACTAGCCTGGTAGCTGGTGTAAAATCGGCACTCAACAACACTTGTCGAATGAATTCAGTACTCCATTAATGGAGAGTGGTGCGTCTTTTATTTTTCTTCGGGGCTGTGTTGCCTGAGCTCGGGCTGTCCAGTTTCTTCGGTATGCATTTCATCCCTAGTGAAATGATGAACTCCCCGAGGGTGTCAGTCCCTTGAATGACACTAGAGTTTCTCAACCTCAGCACTATTGACTTTTGTGCCGGATAATTGTCCGTGGTGGGGGGTCGTCCTGAGCGTCTCAGGGTGTGTATCAGCATCCCTGAACTCTATCCACCAGACGCTATCCCCAGCCTGCAGGCACTGCCACTGTCTCCTGCGGCCAGCCCAGGACCCCTGTATGACACCAGTGCCATTGCTAAGTGCCAACTGAGTGCCCAGTTTATCCTTCTTGGGTGAGGACGTGGGCTTCGGCTTTATCTCCTGTGAGGACTTTAGGCCATTACTCTCCTCAAAGCCTCCACCTTTGTTAGTACAGCAATTCCCTCACCAAGCACTTAGTGAGCACCTGCTACACTCGGCCGCCAAGGAGGGGAAAATAGGCTGAGTGGTGGGGGGAGGGCAGATGGGCTTCAAGAAGCAGAAACTCTGTTGTGCTCACAGTTGTGCCTCCAACCCACAGGGCATTCCCTGCCCATAGTAGGTGCTCAAGAAATATTTGCTATTGAAACAGCTCCAAGAGGACCAGGGGTTGAAGCGCCGGAGGAAATGATGACATTGATGACTCTGAACACTGCACAGGACACCTGCTTTTGTTCTAAAGGGACGGATGGACAACTTGGCTGCATCAGGGAAACCTGGAAGTAGATTAGGGCCCAGACTGGTTCTGGCAACAACACCAACGACTAACCTAGATGTTCAATGTCAACGCATTGAGACGAATAGGAAACGTGAGTCCAGGCAACAATCAACTTCTCTGTCAAGGTTTGAAATCAAGAAAGTGTGGGCGCTTTTCCTCAATTGATGTGTATCAATCTCTGGGCCATCTCAAAAAAGAAAAATGTTAGTAAGGGTAATAAAATAGTAATAATGTAATAATAGCAGCTAACAGCTATTGAGTATTAATATGTGCAGTGCATTGTTTAATCAATTACTCATTAACCACGACTCATTTAACCTTCACAAGAAATGTATCCAGTAGGGATGATTATTATCTGGATCTGACTGATGAGGAAACAGGATCAGAGGTTTCACTTTCCCTAAATCACTCACCTAATAAATGCCGGAGTGGCATTTGACCCTAAGTAGTCAGCAACAAGATCTGAGCTCTTCACCACCGTGTTGTCATGGGTACCACTTTTTTGTCAAGGGCACCATTTTAAGGAATTTTGAGGAAGAGATAGAATGGATACAATGCGGAGAATGTCAACAAAGAAATCGAAGAACCTAAAATAGAACCAAAACTACACTTGAAAACTAAGAAATTCAATACCTCAAATCAGAGTTTCTTTGATGAGTGTGTAATAACAGGTTGGAAATAGGAGAAAAATCAGTGGACTTAAAGTTAGGTTGATAGAAAGTATCCAAACTATTTAAGCTACAAAACAGATGAACATAAGGGAAGGGAAGCAAAAATAATATAAGAACAGAGAGGGGGACAAAACATAAGAGACTCTTAAACATAGAGAACAAACTGAGGGTTGCTGGAGGGGCTGTGGGGGGGGGATGGGCTGAACGGGCAAGGGACACTGAGGAAGATACTTTTTGGGATGAGCGCTGGGTCTTATACATAGGGGATAAATCACTGGAATCTACTCCTGAAATCATTGCACTAGATGCCAACTAACTTGGATATAAATTGAAAAAAAAAAACACATAAATAAAATTATCCAAACTGAAGCAAAAAAAAAAAATTCAAGAACTTTCTAAAAGAGAGAGAGAGGGGCGCCTGAGTGGCTTAGTCGGTTAAGCGTCCGACTTTCGCTTAGGTCATGATCTCACGGTTTGTGGGTTCGAGCCCCGCATCGGGCTCTGTACTGACTGCCAGCCCAGAGCCTGGAGTCTGTTTCAGAGTCTGTGACTCCCTCTCTCTCTGACCCTCCCTTGCTCACGCTTTCTCTCTCTCTCTCCTAGAAATAAATAAAAAACATTAAAAAAATAAAATAAAATAAAATAAAAGAGAGAGAAAGAGCCTACAACACACGTAAGACAACATCAAACAGTCTAAAATATGTGTGATGAAGATTCAGAAGAAGAAAAGAGGCAATAGACAAGAAATATTGGCAGTTATAATGGTTGAAAGTCGCCCAGCATCGCTTAAAGACAGGAAACCACAGATACCAGAAGCTCTGTGAACACAACGTAGGACAAATACAAAGAAAACCCTATTTGGGTATTTCGTAGCCAAACTTCTCAAAATCCAATGTAAAGAGAACACGTGATACTCAGGGCAATCCAGACAGCTTACTTCTCTCAAACAGTGGAAGTCATCATCAGCAAAGGATATTTTTGAAGTGCTGGTGGTTAAAAACAACAGCAAAAAAAAAAAAAAAAAAAAAAAAGCCAATCTAGATTTCTACGTCCAGCAAACTATAGTCCTGGAAAATGAATATGAAATAAAGCTATTTGCAAACAAACAAGAGCTGAGAGAGCTTGTCAACTACAGAACTCCCTCGCAAGGAATTGTAAAGGATGTTTTTCAGGCTCAGGTGAAATGATCCCATAGCTACTGAGAGGAATAAAGAGCCACAGGAGGAGAAATACACAGGTGAATATAAACTACTACTTAAAATAAATTAAATATTGACTTCAAGTATCTAGAATGTGATGTGCTGCAGGTTTATTACAGGACAGACTGGAGCGGCAGGTGGAATTATACTGCTCTAAAGCTCTTATTTGCTACGCGAATGACTATGAGACCGAGTTAAAATTAATTGCAATAAATGAAGAATAAAGAACAACCAAAAAAATATTAACTGAAAGAGCTGGGTGCAGAGAGTATACAGGAGACACAATGGAGGAATAAAAATACTCGATTAACCAAAAGAAGGCAGAAAAGTAGGGCCAGCAGAACAAAAAGATGAGACAAATAAATCCCTCACTTAGAAGACAGAGATTGTCGGGTAAGATTAAAATAAATAAACCAACAAAAAACAAACCCAACTACAAATGGTTTACAAGAGGCACACTCTTCTCAGAAATAAACGAGATCTGATAAACCAAAGCAACATTTAAAACAAAATCTCAAAACGTGATGTTCGGCAAAAGGGTGCCTACTCATGATTCCATTTATATGAAGTTCAAGGACAAAACAAAAACTTATCTTTGATCACAGATGATTATAGAAATCCGAACGTTAGTGACCTGGGGGGAATGTTATGAACTGAAAAAGGCCACATGGAAATTTCTAGGAGTGAAGGAAGTACAGTAAAACCTTGGATTGTGAGTATCTTGTTCTGTGAGCGTTCCACAAGATGAGCAAATATTTCTAACAAATTTTAACTTGATAGACGAGCGATGTCTTGCAATACGAGTGGTACATGACACTGAAGGTCACATGATCACAGCTGAGCCAATGGTTTTTGAAATTCACTTTGATATATGAGTGCTTGGGATGACAAGGATGTTCCCAGAATGAATTATCCTCATAAACCAAGGTCTCGCTGTATGTATTGTTGTTGTTGTTGTTTAAACGTTCATTCATTATTGAGAGGGTGGGGGGAGGGGCAGAGAGAGCGAGCGGGGGGTGCAGAGGGTCCAAAGCAGGCTCTGCAATGACAGCAGAGATCCTGACACGGGGCTCACATTCACGAACCCTGAGCTCATGACCCGAGCCGAAGTCAGATGCTCAACTGACTGAGCCACCCAGGCACCCCAGAAATATCTGTTTTGATCTGAGTGGGGGTTATGAAGATACAATATGTGTTTCAAAATTCGGCATGCTATGTATTTAAGATTTGTGTGTTTACTGTATACAAATTTTAGTTCATAACGTGTGTATACATACGTGCACGCACATACAGGCGTGCACACGTACAACTCTTTCTTGCCTCTTTCACTGTATCACCGTGAAAGGTTTACCTAGAGCTGGAGGCTGAGATGGGGGGTAGCCAGGAGAGCGGTTGCTGGAGAAGTTTCCAGAATAGCACCTGCAAGGAAGCGAAGAAAGCAGAGAAGGAGGGAACAGACCCCACTGGCTTTGAGGACAGGGAGCAGGGTCTTTACACCCGAGTCAACCAGTGCAGGGAGAGAGCTGTCCGCCGCCAGTGCCCGTGGCCACCAGGGAACAGCTCCAGGCTCCTGGAGGGGAGGAGAGTGGCACACCACAGTGCCCTCTGTGACCACCTGGTCTGAGCCACCAGGCTTGCTCACCTGGGTGACCTCCAGCCCCCTCTCTGGTCTCCAGGCTCCCACTCTGTTTCTCACCATGATTTGCCCACCATGCTGCCACCAGGGGCTGTCTAGGAAAATCCATGGCACCGCATCAGATTTGGACCCTACCTAAATCCCCGTGGTGTCTCCCCATCCCATCTACAGAGAAATTCTTTACTCTGGCTACTGCCATCTCTGCCTCGCCACTGCACTCCCACCACTCTCCAGCTCAGCAGAAGAGGGTGACCGGCTTGTCCTGGTGTGGCCAGGACACCTTGGCGCCACCATATAGACTGAAAGTCTATATCCGGGAGCCCCCTGGGTTTTGGGCATACCGGGACAGCTGGTCCTCAGACTTTTGGGCGACATGAAGAGAGGCCAAATGAGGAATCACAGACAGGCCACAGGCGGGTGAGCAGGGTCTGCACTAGGGCCACCCCGGGAGAAGCCAGCCCACCTGCCCTCACAGCCCAAACCTGGACAGGCAGTGGACTCAGAACCGGACTCCCCTGTTCCCAAGGGACCATCCCCGGACAGCCTAGGGCCTGGGTCAGGGCTGGGGGCTAGGGCAGTGATTAGAAAGGCGTGCCTGGGAGTGACTGCAGCGGATTTGCCAAAAAGGCATGTGCCTCACTCTCTTCGTGGTAATTAGAGCCCTTAGCACATTCCGTCCGCTGAGGCCCCGGGAGCGGGGATCTGTCAGGACTCGCTGCTCCTGGAAAGAACCCGGCCGGCACATCAGGGCCAGGCGCATCTCTAAACCGTGCCCGCCAGCCGTCCAAGAGCCAGCCTTTCTGGGTGTGGACCTTACGGACTCTGATACTTGGGAAAAAGGGAAATAGGGGCAGGAAGTGAGGAAAATGAAACAAATTCTCCCATGATCTAATCTGCTGCAGACTGAACACTGGGCCTCGCATGGACCGTCCATGCACGAGCACCGTGTGCAGGTGGTTTTCATTGTGCGGCACTGTCAGAGATACTGTGAGATATTTAGGGCCTCTGGCTCCTGCCCAACCGAGGTCAATAGGTCAACTCTTCCCTAGCAGCAATGACAACTCAAAACACCCCCATTCATTTCCACGAACCCGGGTTTGCATACAACTATGGCACTCGAAACGCCTCCAAAAATGCAGTGTGGGAAGTGGAGGCAGGGGAGCGGATGGGGGGGCACAGTCTGGTGGCATTACTGCCTGGGAGAGGCTCTTCCCAGGACAGCAAGCCAGTTAGTCCTGAGCCTGTCAGAGAATCCCATTAAACCCTCACCGTGTCTGCAAAGAGGAGGGGATGCTATTTACTGAGCTGTTGAGCATGCCCAAATTAGACAGTTATAACAAAATGTGAGAAGAGGAGAGAAGGATTCCTGGTATCCAGCCAGTGAGCATTCTTGGAACACTTACTCTGCGCCAGGCTCAGTGCCCAGTGTGGGCTACACGAAGAATGGGAGTCACTGCCGGGACTCAGGAGCTCATGGTCTGGTCAACACAGAAAATTCTCCCACCACAGCAACAGCCATGAGAGAGAAAGAGTGAGACAGAGAGAGAGCCCTGTGACAATGTGGTGGTTTTAAACATGGAGGGGGCAGGGTGGCTGCCTTGGGTCCTACATCTGAGGCCTTCATGGATAGTAATTTGAAGATGAAATGGAATGGAATAGAATGGAGTAGAATGGAGTGGAGAGGAGTGGAGTGGAATGAAATGGAATGGGGTGGAATGGAATGGAGTGGAGTGGAGTGGAGTGGAGTGGAGTGGAGTGGAGTGGAGTGGAGTGGAGTGGAGTGGAGTGGAGTGGAGTGGAGTGGAGTGGAGTGGAGTGGAGTGGAGTGGAGTGGAGTGGAGTGGAGTGGAGTGGAGTGGAGTGGAGTGGAGTGGAGTGGAGTGGAGTGGAGTGGAGTGGAGTGGAGTGGAGTGGAGTGGAGTGGAGTGGAGTGGAGTGGAGTGGAGTGGAGTGGAGTGGAGTGGAGTGGAGTGGAGTGGAGTGGAGTGGAGTGGAGTGGAGTGGAGTGGAGTGGAGTGGAGTGGAGTGGAGTGGAGTGGAGTGGAGTGGAGTGGAGTGGAGTGGAGTGGAGTGGAGTGGAGTGGAGTGGAGTGGAGTGGAGTGGAGTGGAGTGGAGTGGAGTGGAGTGGAGTGGAGTGGAGTGGAGTGGAGTGGAGTGGAGTGGAGTGGAGTGGAGTGGAGTGGAGTGGAGTGGAGTGGAGTGGAGTGGAGTGGAGTGGAGTGGAGTGGAGTGGAGTGGAGTGGAGTGGAGTGGAGTGGAGTGGAGTGGAGTGGAGTGGAGTGGAGTGGAGTGGAGTGGAGTGGAGTGGAGTGGAGTGGAGTGGAGTGGAGTGGAGTGGAGTGGAGTGGAGTGGAATGGAATGGAATGGAGTGGAGTGGAGTGGAGCGGGGTGAAATGGAATGGGGTGGAAAGGAATGGAATGGAATGGAGTGGAGTGGAGTGGAGTGGAGTGGAATGGAAGAGTGGAATATTATCAGATAGTAAAAGTAGTGTCCATATTTTATCTCAGATATATGAATATGAATATACATTGGTTTGTGGTGCAAGATATATTTCATACTGTGGCTCATGGACAAAAATTCTTAGAAACACAGAAAAGAGTTACAGTGTAAGCAAAGGGGCCACTTTTGTAATAATTCACCATGAAATGGAAACTCCACAGAGGATTCTGGAATAACTTGCAGGCATAGAGCGACCATACAAGCTACATCAGTTTCCATGATTCCCCAGCCATCCTAGAAGGCGCCAGGACAAGATCGTGCTTCTCGCTGCAAGGCTGAGGGTAGTGGAGACTTTGCGAGGCCGAGAGCCTCTCTGGAGGTCACCCCGCTGAGAGGCCAGAGCTCCAGGCCTGGGTCCCGCAGGCACCCCCACCCCCCAGACTCTGACCCAGAGGATCGCGCAGCACCCGCCGCCCAGGACACCCCTGGGCTTGAGCTCCGGGCCTGGAAGGGAAGCACATCTTCCGGGGGTTTACTCCGCCGCCGGTGCCCACCACCCCTCGGAGGAAAAGAGCCAAAAAGGGAAAGAGGAGGCGACAAAGAAGAGAGAAAGGTCAGTATTCCTTCCAGAAAAGCCACCTGAAATAGGGCGTGAAACCCCATCCTGGCTGAGGGTGGTGAGCATTACCCGCCCCCGTTTATGTTCTGTCCTCCACACACAGGTGTGTATGTGGGAGGGGGTCCTTTCCACCCCGGCCCCGCCTCCCAGTGCCCCGTGGTCTGGGGGGTTTGGGGCGCCCACGTGGAGGGGGTCCTGGAGGCTGAGCTGAGACAGGACAGACGACCCTGTTGGAAGGTCAACGACTCATGTCATTTGCATCCATGGCACATGCCCGTGCGGCGGTGCAGCCTGGCAGTCAGGGCCACCGCTCCGGCGGCCCCCCTCCCTCCATTTCCTCTGTCGAGAGAGCAGGTTGGAGGAGCCGCGTTGGGGATTCCTTCCGGTGCCTGGTGTTCATGCAACAGGCACCTCTGGGCCCCTGCCCTGCGCCGGGCCCAGTCCCAGGCCCCAGGGACGCAGCCCTGATGCCTGCCCTGCCCTACAGACCGGGCCCTCCTGGGGGAGACACAGGGGGAGCAAGAAATCAAAGCAACACCTGAGAGTGATACGTGCTGGGAAGACACTGAACCAGCCTGAAGCGCTGTGGGAAGGGCAGGTGGGTGGAAAGGGGCCCAGGGAAAGAGGAAGGGACATCTGAGCTGTGTACCCATGAGGGACAAGGAGCAGATCGCAGGAGGGGTCGGGAAGGGCACTCTGGGCACAGACGGCAGCAAGTGGAATCTGAGTTACAGCCGACTCGCCCTCCCAGCCGGCCCGTGGGACTTGTGGCGAAATGTCCCTGCAGTCGCATCTGTGGGTCATTTTGACTGTGTCGAATAGTGGTTTAGAGCATGGGCCCTGGCACCAGGCTGTCTGGGTTCAAATCTCAGCTCGATTGCTTACTAATTAACTTAAACTACCGCTCTGAGTCTATTTCCCTATTCGGAAATGGGGAAGGTGATAACAGACTATTGTGGGGATCGAATGACGGAGTCCTCACACAGCAGCCAGCCCCGGCTGGCACTCAGTGGAATCTGAGGCACTAGACACCGGGTCCACAGAGGTCAGAGCAGACACTTCTAAACCAACCCACATCCAAACCGGACCTCTGGGGCATCTTTCATGATAAAATTGCCCCTTCTCAGAATGTGCAGGGAAAGTAGTGCTCAGACTTGCAAACGCCTGTATACCGTCTTGATACTAAGTGGTCTTCTAGGAAGCCGGTGATGTGCTCTCCGACTGGAGACAGCAAATGCTGGGCTTGTCCTCACTGGGGAAATGGATGGGGATATTCCTATAACTGTCATCACTGCGGGGATTTGAGAAGGGGCCAGTCACCCTAGGAGCAGGAAAGATCAGGTAGTTTCACAGTGGTTACGAGTCCAGGCTCTGAGCCCAGGCCCCTTTCAAATCCCAATCCCACCACTTACCACTAGTGTGACTTTGAGCAAATTTCCTAACCTGGCTAAGCCCGTTTCCTCATCCGTAGATGAGAATATCGTCGCCGTTCATCCGTCTGTCACCACCCAGGACAAGGACAGTCTGAAATCGTCAGTGCCCATGAGGTTTGCAGGTAGGACCTCAGAGGTGGGGGAGGGAGTAATCACAGGGGCCCAGAGAGGAACCACTGAGCCACGCAGCCCCTCTCCACCGCCCACAGCTGAGGAGGAGGCATATTTCCCAGTGCTGGTTACACAGCACTTTGGGGGTTCTAATGCCCTTGCGGTGGCCAGGGCCCCTCCCTCTCACAGACCTCAGGGACGGCCACCGGTGAGGTGTCAATCTTTCCCTTCATGTGAACTCGTGAGCTCACGTCCTCTACCCAACCCTCCTGTGCGAGGCCCCTCCGGGAAGCCTCCAGCTGCCACGTGTCCCCCACAGCCACCCCGCAGCAGGACCCTCCTTGCGGGCAGGAGCCCCGCGCTGGAGGGGGGCTGCTGGAGGAGCTCTGCCTGTGGTCCCGCCCCCGGACTCCGGGAGGCTGGAGAAGCCCCACGAACCGCACAGGGATTCCACGACAGCAGTGAAATGGCCTGTGATTAAACCGAGATGTCAAAATCAATATGCAGAGGGCGTGATTAAAACACAAGCCTGGTGGCACCAGAACATCGCTCTTAATTGAGCCCGCGCCTACATTTTTACAGGCGACAAGGAAATTCCTGACGGCGCGATAAGGCTTCAGGAGAAATTCATTGCCCCGGCTGCCTGCCCCCTCCCCTGCTCTGTGTAACCTGCTCTCACCCCCCTCACACACCTAGACCCCCCCATCTGCCCATTCCACCTATTTGGGCCCCTCAGCCCCAACCCCTCCCTGGGCTCTCAGTGAGCTTGTTTTCTGGCCCCTTCTGATCAGAAGCAGCCCCATGAAGAGAGCGGGTCAGTGAGTCAGCCCCAAACACTGGGGGGAGGGGGCGGGGGGGAACAGAAGTGGTGTGGGTGTAGGCAGAGTTGGGGTGGAGGTTAGTGCACTGTGTGCTCTGGCACGTGGCCTCCCCTGGGACAAGTCGTACATCTGCATAGGTCACAGGGAGGGAAGGACTAGGGGTAGTTCTGGGGGTGTCTTCAGAGGCAGCGGGGCTAAGGGGGGTGTGCTGGCCTTGGTGCGCTGGGCTGAACCCACAAGTGTGCAAGGGAGGGGTGTCACACAGGGGCTTCAACACTGAGACACAGGGAGTCACCGGGACGTGGTGGGGAGACTGAGAGAGAGGAGAGCTGGAAACATTAGAGCCCAACACCCGTCAGCGCGTCCCTGCTCTGCCCGCCACTTCCTGCAGGAGGGAGCCACCAGCCCGGGGTGTCGCTGCTGCACAGACCCCGAAGGCCAGAAGCAGAGGGACAAGCACCTGGGGCAGGGCACGGGAGGGGGCAGTGAGCGGGAGACACCGACGGGCCACCAGCAGGGCTGTGAGCCTCCGTCCTTGAGGAGACCAAAGGGACACAAAGCGCCAGAGACCCGCATATTCATGTGTGCGGGCCCCTCCCCGGAGAGCTCCGTGCACACGGGGTCTGGGGGGCAGAATGCAATGCAGCGGGCTCCCTGCGCCCACTCCGGGGCCTGCTGTCTCTGCAGTCGGCTGCCCGGGGACCCCCGAGTCTCGGCCCTGGCACCAGGGCTCCGCCTCCCCTGCTCTCTGATTTGC